>NW_015386620.1:1393507-1414645 GCF_001527695.2 Protobothrops mucrosquamatus | reverse complement strand
AGAGAGAGAGAGAGAGAGAGAGAGAGAGAGAGAGAGAGAGAGAGAGAGAGAGAGAGAACAAAGTTGGATTTTAAAATTAGGTAGACATATTATGCATGTAGAACTTACCAAAGTGGGGAAATTGCAGTTTTCTTAAGACTACATTCTGATACACAATGGCTTGGGGTCCATTAAATCTCAAGGTATTTCTGAATAGAAATGCAATGGTTTGTACTGTTAGAAAAACATCTGGTTTTTTTGTTTTGTTTTTAAAGATCAAATTCCTTTCTGCAAAATCTGTAAGGACGTGTGCTAAAGTGTATTTCAGTTTTGGTTAGGAAACCAAGCACAGTATTATGTTACTTTTAGAAAATAAATCCCATTAATGTTACTAATTTTAAGAAAATGGCATTTAGTGGGTGCTTCTGATAATCATCTCCATTCCACTAACCAGTCTGTTACTAGGAAAAGCATCACATATATGTCTATGGTGAAGCAATTAGTGGAAATTTCTATTTAGTCCACCTGCCCATTGCCAACAGAAACTAGTTAAATCCTTTCAGAAAAGTCAATAGCTGTCCCTTTTCCCAGTACCTAGATAACTGAGGATATCCTATGTTTGAACACTTATCACTTACTTATCATCAGTTTATCAAACCTTCTTGAAACATTTGCTCCATAAATGGAAATATACCTCTTCTGATAGATGCTGTTTAATCCTTCCATTTTTTTTCTCAAGGCTGAGGTTCTCTGGTGGGATAATATAGAGGTCCCCCACCTTTTGGGCACCAGGACCAGTTCTGTGGAGAGAGGATTTTCCACGGACCAGAGGGTGTGTGGTTTTGTGTGCTGCTTGCATCCCACGGATGGGGCCTTGCTTGTTTGTGCGGCCCGGTTGCTGGTATGCAGCCTGGTACTGGTCCACGGACCGGGGGTTGGGGACCTCTGGTTAATACATTGATCTTTGAAATACACTGTACTGGAGCCAAGAAAATGAAATAATTTTTTCTTACATTCCTCATTAATTTTAATTATGTTAAATCACATTTCACTTCGGGTTTGTTTTTTTCCTCTTGTCTAAGCAGCACAGAATAATTGTTTTCAAATATAGACAGTGCTGTTCTTTAAGAAAAGGTCAACACTGAATGTTTTGTAAAACGAAACTATACAATTCAGCTCCTGTGGCTGCTATGAGGACTTGAATCTCTCTGTAAAAGCAACATGGGTTTAGCTCTCTTGTTCACAGAGTGGCAATAATGGCTAATGGGACTTGGAAACCAGAGTCACATTGGGCTTCTGTTCAAATAGCTCTTGAAATTGCAATAATACAAGTCATCAAAAGTCCCCAAACAACTGTGCACAATTTAGAATTTAATTTGGAAATACCGGCGACACTGATACAATTCCAGTTGGGATAAAGGTGCTACTTTCCTATATCCATGAGTCAGTAAAAGAGAGAGATTCTGCTCATTTTCTCTATTTGGCAAGAACCATGAATTGCTTTCTTCTTCTTGGTCCTGGGTATAAAATATGTTTCTACCTAATAAACTACAAAGATATTTAAGTAGGTGCATTCAAAGCATTTCTTGGTGTTTGGGGTGTTTTTTTGTTTTTTCTTTGACAATGCGATGCCCACAACTTCGTGTGACTGTTTTCCATTTTTCTGTCTCTACAGGTAGAGTTACAACCACCTGTTTAATAACTGTTCAAAGTTACAATAGCACTGATAAAAATGTCTTATGACCATTTTTCACACTTAGGACAGTAGCAACGTCCCTGTGGTCACGTGATTAAAATTCGGGCACGGGGCAAATGGCATGTATTTATGATCATGTCATCACCATTGATCACCTTCTCAGCAGGTTTCCTACAAGCAAAGTCGATGGAGTCAATGTCAAAGCCAGATTTGCTTAACGACCGCATGAGTCATTTAACAACACCAGTGATTTGCTTAACAACTGTGGCAAGAAAGATTGCAAAATGGGACACAACTCATTTAACCACTGCCTTGCTTAGCAATAGAAAATTTTGGGCTCGACTGTGATCGTAAGTTGAGGATTACCTGTATTTTAAAACCAGTAAAACAATATTTTTTTAAATAAAGCGGGTGCATTTAAAGTCAATAATGGAAGCGCCAAACAAATTTCATATGCCTGCAGAAAACTTCTAGTTTTTGCGACTTTTTATTTGTTGATAAAGATCATAATAAAATTGATTGATTGATTGATTGAGGGTTACAAAGAGAAATATCTTCCTACACAATAAACAGAGCATTTTTAAAAATGTACACTCAAACTAACACAAAAACAAAATAGAATAGACATATCTAAATAGTGCCCATTTTTCTTCATGAGGAAAACATTTCTGTCTTGATCATCTGGCAATCTTCTTTATCACTAGATTTGGGGGCAACCACAGTGTATAAAATTGTCAGCTAATTTTCAGGATGATGGTGAAAGTTATCGTAATCAGTAGTTCAGATCTTAAGGAGCCCGAAGAAAGGTGTCTTGTTTTGCTGACCACTGACTCAGATTATCACAGCACTATCCTAGTAGGATCAAGTCTGCTTCTTTTATTTCTTTATTCCTCTTCAATTCAAGGAGAGGATTATGCCACCAGTGCACAATATTTTGTAAAGCAGAATTTTAGAAGAGTAAATAGTAAGAACTGAAGCAATCATTAGGAGTGGGATTATTGTTGCTTCAAAGTCTTCCTGAATTCTATACCCAGAATGGTGACCTCTGATTGATCTACTCCTCATAAAATTCTTCTTTTAAAATGTTGTGCATTGGCTAGCTAAACAATACTTTCATGGTATGCACTGCTTCTCTTAGAATTGGGGATCAGTAGAGGGCTCCACCTGGATCATAAGGCCCTATATTAGTGTCTAGATGTCTAACTGAAGCGTCCTTGGTGCTCTCTGAGCTTGGTTGTTTTCTTGCAGAAGTTTCATTACCCAAACTAGATAACATAATCAGTGCTAGTGCTAGGAGAGGTTGGCCACCATTGTCATGAATACTTTCCAGAGACATGCCAGGGGGAAAAAAACTAAACTTCAAACCAAACTCTTCAAACTCAACCCCAGAATCAAAACTAGCATGATGTTACCTAGTTTAGGTAATGAAATGTCTGCAAGAAAACACCCAAGCTCAAAGAGCACCAAAGAGACCTCATTTCAACCCTGAGCTACAAATATTCTTCTTCATTAGATTTCTAACTCTTACTGCACCTCTGGTTGTGGCCTGATCCATGAAGACACCAAGGAACAAAACTGGATGATCTCAGTGGATATAAGTCTTGCTTCAAAGCAGATGAAGAATGGTATAGACTATTTAAAAGCCAAAATTGTGAATGTCACTTTAGTATGTGTTAAAATCTATAAAATAGTAATACACTGGACTGTTTTATCTATCAGATATAAAACAGAATTAATTAAGTTGGTAAAGAATGATCTCAACTATGAATCAGTGCTAGATGTGTTGTGCTTATCTATGTGCAGAAGTATATAGGCCAGGTACTACATCAGAGATGTCCAACCTTGGTGACTTTAACTTCTACATATTATATAAGCCAGGGTCTACATATTTTATCGTATTGAGAGCAACATGGAAATCTTCAAGAACATGTTGGGAGGGGAGGCAATCAGAAAATGAATCTGTCCCAGAGAAGAATCCCATTAACCCCACTCCCCTCCGAATCTATATGTTGATTTCCTCCAACTCCACAACCTGCCATTTTCTTCTGCCTCAAAACAGCTTTAATTTTAAGTTACTGAAAATTCATAGCAGCTGAAGAGGAGGCAGCAGATAATACAAAAACATTTGACAGCTGCATCAGGCATTGGAGCTGTGGGTTGTTCATCAAACATGTAGGCAAATAGATATGGAAACATGTTTTTATGGATCTGAGTGCACATTAATAAAATTACAGATTTAGTGCCAGAAAATCTTGTCTCAAATTTGGTCCTCATAAGTATCAGTGTTAAACAAAATATAATATTTAGCCATAAGAAAAATATCTAATCAGGGGTGTTATTACTAATAAATAAAAATAATATTTAATCTATTATTCTCAATTTGTTCTCAAGTAGGCAAAGTGTGACTTTATAAAGATCAAAATGATTGAAATGAAGAAATAAACAGAAAGTGAAGAGAAAAAAGTATGGAAGTATCAAAAGAGATTGACGGTTGATTGACAGAACAAAATTGCATCAGAGGGGGAAGGCAAGAGGAAAGATATTCTATATTTCTAAGAGAGAGTTCTCAGATTTTTCTAAATATTAGTATCACCACTATATAGCTCTAATAAACCATCTCATCACATATTAGGTGGGATCAAAAGCATGAGGTAGTGAAAGCTTTTTATGGTTCTAAAAATAGAATAAAAGTGAACAAAAGTTAAAGTCAAAGTACAATTGTTTGATACTTTAGCCCAGATTATTATTCAGATGCTATATTTCATACTAATCTTTAAAGACATCCCCCAAATATTGTGATAATTCATTTCAAGCAACTGAGTCCAACTCTCCATTCTTCAGGGGGGAAAATCATAAATTAATAAAACTCCTAAAGATAAATGTTTGTCACAGCCATCATCTGAATAATCAAACCTACCTCTGTTCCCCCCACACACACACACCAAACTCCATTTATCTCTCCTCTAACTTTATTATGTTTAAAACAAATTCTTTCTGATTCCTCCTTGCTAATTTTTTCATTCCTTCAGCATATTGATACTTCTAAATAGACAGCAAATGGGGGCCTTGTATCTCTACTGCTTCTCAAATAGGAAGATTTGAGTAAATGGTGACGAATCCACTTCTGTAAATCAGATCCCACAGAGCCCCTAAAATTGTTTACAGAGGCTACCTTCAGCTCTGCTTTTTCCTGTAGATCAGGGGTCTCCAAAATTGGCAACTTTAAGCCTTGCGAACTTCAGCTCTCAGAATTCATCAGTCAGAGCTATGCAGTGAAATAGAGGATCCTTAATATCCGCATTGCTGAAACAGATCATTTTCTTTTTTTTTTAAGTAAGTTATCGTTGACCGTTACTGTACGATATTCGACTGCTATGTGTTTGATTTTATATTATGTATTTTATTGGGTTTTTACTGGTATCTATTTTATAGGAAGCTGCCCAGAGTTACATATAAGATTGGTGGCTTTATAAATCAAATAAATAATATTGATTGATTGATTGATTGATTGATTGATTGATTGATTGAGAGAGAGAGAGAGAGAGAGAGAGAGAGAGAGAGAAAGAAAGAAAGAAAGAAAGAAAGAAAAAGAAAGAAAGAAAGAAAGAAAGAAAGAAAGAAAGAAAGAAAGAAAGAAAGAAAGAAAGAAAGAAAGAAAGAAAGAAAGAAATCATAGGCAGTAACCCCAGAGACTGCAATAGCATGGAAGTGTGCAGAGATAAGGGGTCAAAATCACATATTTTGGTTGGATATGACAAATCAAGATACTAACCACCATGTGTCAAAGGCAACATAGGGCAATCTTTGGCTGCAAGAAGTGGCAACAGAAGCACAGCATTCTTGAAAAATCCTCCATGGTAGCTCCAATTCCTACTGAGGATATATTTCAGTTGCCTCTTCTGACAAGAGTTGAGATTTTGCTTCTGCTTTAAATCTGATCTAGTAAATACCTTCTGGAAAATCTAAAACAAGGGATTTTTTATTTAAAGAATCTGTTGTCACTGATCTCAGTTGCAATGTAAACATTTGTTGACAAATCTTATTTTTTTTTCTGCAGATATCATCCCCCCTTTTTTAAAGAAAAGAGAGAGTCTGCTCAAGTTCCCCAAACCCAATGCTGAACTTTAGGGAATTCCTTCATCCTGGAAGCTAGGACATCTCAGAGGTGATTTTGAAAGAAATCTAACTTGAGCTGACCGAAAGAAGTATGTTATATATGGGAATGCATATTTACACCCAGTTTTGTAAAATAAGCTGTCAAAAATGCAACTTTGGATTGGCACAGAAAAAAAACATCTTTATGGTAAAGAAACAGAATTTGTCATTCATGCAGTTGGATAGAAGTCCCTCATAATCACTGTGGAGGGTAAATGTAATCTTAAAGGCATAATTAATATTTTAAAAGTTAAAAACATGCTTTGAATATGTAAGATCCTGGAGGATCAGATCTTAGGAATTTGGAGGTAAAAGATGTTTTATAAAATGTGAGGATCTGCACTCTACATGTATAACACCAAAGAGTTCATCCCCTAGAATCTAGATATCTTTATTTAAAAGAGATTTGCTTTTGTTCATGAGAACAGAGCACATGGCTGGGAAATGGCATAGTGCCAGAATAAAACTGCTCCTAATTTTCGAAGGAGGCCACTGGCTAATTACACAAACTGCAGGTGTGAAGAGAGTAGCTCAAAGTAATCAATAGCAGTAATTAATCTGCTAGACTAGAGCTAAAGAGCTAACAGCTGGACATCAGCAATGGACACATGCAACAAGATCAGCAATAATTAACTCTTTAAATATTGAATTACCATAGCAACAATTAGGTAAATAAATAAATCAAGGTATCAAAGGAAGATGCAAAACTAAAAACACAATCTTCTCCAGAATAAAACTTAAAAACACTGAAGTCTTATTCTTAAACTGACTGACCTCTGGTCGTATCACAAGTTTCTTCTAGATTCTCCACTTAAGTTTAGCTTAATTTCTTTTTCTTCATCCATTTCCAATTACAGTGAGAAGTCAAGATCCCAAATAACAATTGCTTAGATACCAAAATGAGTTTTCCAGTAATAGGTTGAAATTGGCACAAGATTGAATGTGTTTTTCTGAATATTGCTCTGAATCCCAGATACGTAATGCATATATATGTATATTTAATTAGGGCTTGCTTTATCTGTTTACGAATCTCTAAAAAAATATTGAAGCTTCTTTACAAAGAAGAAGAAGAATTGTGTCATGTTTTCTTAAAATCTGTTTTAAGGCCAATCAGTTTTGACAGTGTAACCACAGCTGATCAATTCAAGAACAGGAGATCCCATAAAAGACATGAATGGGGTCTTAAGACTCCAGCCCATTTTGGATCTCAACAAATAAGCTGCATAGTGGAACAAAGATAGAAATGTGTGTTTCATTTATGTTTAAAAAGACACAAAATCTCCCAAATTATACTGTAGAGACATAGGGAAGGATCAGCCAGCAGGAGGGATGATTTGTTAATAAATCT
This sequence comes from Protobothrops mucrosquamatus, assembly GCF_001527695.2. NCBI lineage: Eukaryota > Metazoa > Chordata > Lepidosauria > Squamata > Viperidae > Protobothrops > Protobothrops mucrosquamatus. Next base: position 1,407,467 of record NW_015386620.1, on the reverse strand, counting down.
TTGCCCTATACAAAATTTATCCCAAATATTTTGTAATTTTTTCACTAAAATTGTGCCCATTGTTATCTAGCTAGCTAGCTAGCTAGCTATCATCTATCCATCCAACCAACCATTTAATTTTGCTTTCTTCCACAATTGTTCCCCATGTCATTAAGCAGCACTGCACAAATCGTTATTGATTCAAACTCTTCATTTTCACAACTTTGGGGTTCTCTTTTTTCCCCTAAATACCCTGCTATAAGGAATATATTTATCCTCAGTCCTTTGGATCTCTAGAGAAGGCTCTGTTCCACACTTTCATTCAGAAGCCACATTGGGAGGAGAAGGGGAGAATCCCTGTTAGAGTTATAAGGCACATGGAGAAGAAATTAATATTTTAATAGTTTTCCTTTACCATAAGCTCAGTGAACTCTAAATGCTACTTTTCCTAGTTGTATTGGTTCCAGTTCCAGTTTCATTCATTCAGGTCAAATAGAAACATCATCCTGCCCCTCCAAAAAAACTAATAAAAACAGATAAATGGGTTTACCATATTTTAAGAACAAGATCTATCTCTCTCCATGACACCACTATGGCCTTCTCTTTGATGTACTTTCAAATATGCTACATCATAACAGTCCAACAGTCATAAATACAGACAATGTAGAATGATAATACATCAATCCACAGAGTAAGCAACTCATATTCTGACTTTTCCAAACTCATAAGCTTCCTGGAGATTATTTATTTATTTATTTATTTATGATCAAATTAATTCTTTTCATAATGCTGTTAAAATTGTCTTCCCACTGAATATTGATAATTCATGAACTGTGTTTGTAAGTCAGTTCTGTCACAAGGTCCAAATATCCATAGAGACACAATTTCTTTCCTGGAAAAAACTATATAGAAAAATAATCTGGGTGGACCACAGCATAAATATTCATTTTTGCATAAATTATTCACACTCTTAACTGTACTTCTTTGTCTATGCTGTTGGGATGTTCGACTCACTGCGTAATTACTGTCTCATTAGATCCATTTAAGTGATTAATTCAGGAAAAATAAATTTATATCTATGAAAATAAGGATCTATGTAATCCAGTAAAATCTACTCACTTTGAACTGCCTTAAGCAATTGTGTGGCGAAATTGATTAGCCATATAGCACGAAGCTCAGGACATTATCTTATTCATATTTTGGATTAGTAAGTTGAAAACATTTTTACTAACCTAGGAAAAAATAGCTGCAGCGTGGTTATAGGCAAGACTAGGAAATTTAAAAAAAACTTTCTGAAAGAAGACAATGACCAACTATTTCAATACTGCTGCCAAGAAAACTATATGGGCAGCTCTATTTAGTCACATTTGAGCTTGACACAAGAAAGAATTTATCATTTTTATTTGCATGAAATAATCACATCAAAATTACTCTTTTGAGGATGAAGGTAAGAGAAGGGATGGATAATGTTTACTATACAACATATTCTTATGCGCTGTGCTTGAATCTAAAACATTAGTAGAACTTTATCAGGTGTCAAAAAGTATGGAATGTTTGATCCGCAAGGTGAATTTTTGAATGACATTGTAGAGAAATAGTAGGTGCATCTGCATACATCTGTGCGTTGCAGTCACAGTAGTTATTCTGATTAATAGCTGAAAATGAGGAATGAGTTTCTTCCCAAGATCAAGATGGCCCTCATCCTATTGGTGTTTCAAAAGAGCTGGATGTCCTGGTTTTTCTCCCAGGCCTTTGATGAGAGTCAATGAAATACCTAGTAATGACCTGGTTAGATCATGAAAAGTCTACAAGCAAACCAGTTAAGTCGGAGAACCCAAGAACTTTACAGTTCAACCCTGAGCACAACAGATAGTCTCTGTTGTTAGGTGTGAGATGGCATACATATTTCTGTGGTGTGTAAGAGTGTATGTAAACATATATACACATCTATATATTTATATCTATCTATCTATCTATCTATCTACCTACCTATCCATACATACATACATACATACATACCCCACGGGGCACCCGGAGATAGAAAGGGTGGTGGTGAAAACAACGAGTGGAAATGGGGTGGAGGTGATGGGAAACTCACCTCGATAGGACACCCCAGTGCGAGAAAAAAGGGGGTCGAATATTCTGGAGACATAGAACATAGACTCACTCTTAGCAAGGTAGAGTATGAAGCTAACATAGGAACACGGAAAAAGGGGGGAGGAAAGTGAGCAATAAGGTGTATGAGGATAGGAGTAGCGAGGATAAACTGGCTAATGATATGAAGACTGCGACCGGAACATCGATTGGCCGACTGAGCCCCATGACGGCATCCATGGGTTGGGCGCTGAAACAGCTTGGTCATGTATAAATAAGCGCTCCCATTGACCTAGATTGATCCCTGATGATGCTGGCAGTGGCCAGAGAAAGCTAGGATTTTAACTTATTAAAACTTTTATAGTTTTTTAAACTTTTCCTGGTGTTCACGTTTTTTATCTCTCGTCATGAGTATACCCAGGAATCATTCTTTTATTTTTAGTACTGTTTTTAATACATACATACATACATACATACATACATACATACATACATACACACACACACACTGTTTGTAGAACTGCAGCTCAATACATTGAACACAACCAAGCATCATAGCCACAGGTCCACAGGTCATATAGTTGCAAAAGTTGCCCATCCCTGCCATAGATGAATCAGATGTCAGCATGCAAAAGTAGATCCAAGGAGTCAGAGCCAAGGGATGAAGGTGGAAAATATTCAGAACATATCTACTACAGCCAGAAATATTTTGATATTCAGATGACAGCTTGATCAAAAAAAGGAAGCTTTTCATAAATACCTTATCTAGAAAGCTTCAATGGCCAGCCTTCACGAGCCAGTTCAAAAGCTGAGAATATCTAACTGCTAAAAATGCCTTCTAAATTATAGTTCTGGCAATTTACTGAAGGGGCAGTTGCATACAGCCCAGAGTTGGCTTTGATAGCTCTTAAGGATTAGACAGCTGTGGGTCTTCTTTCAAGAGCCCCCAAAAATAGAATACTCACCAACTCAGATTACAATCTCAGTTTGAAGGGAAACTTTTATTTTCTTTTATATGATTCTATCTATCCATCCATCCATCCATCATCTATCTCTTCAAATTATAATTATACTGTTTATAATATACTTGAACATTACAAATTAGGAAAATGCCTATCCTAAATTTAAATATTCTGAAATGCAGCAATATTGCTAGCATCTAGTTATCTGAAAAATAATTAGGTGGAAATTATTCTCAGTATCCACACTATTAGCAAAGGCATTGTGTTTCTGACAGTGCATTGTGCTGCCATGTACATAAGACCGCTCTGCTCCCCTTGTCTTCCTTTCCTTTCCTTTCCTTTCCTTTCCTTTCCTTTCCTTTCCTTTCCTTTCCTTTCCTTTCCCTTCCATTCCATTCCCTTCCCTTCCCTTCCCTTTCCTTGCCAAGATTAGGTATTTGGGAGTACCGTGTCTAAAAACCATCCATTTTATTTGATGACATAAATAGAATCTTAGACGTTACTCAAGAGGATTCAAGTTGAGGGTATCACATCGTATTCTTCTTAAACTTAGTTCCCAAAGTGTTTCCTACCCCCAAATGCTGTTCTGCAGTTCTTGATTCAGATTTCAGTATAATAGCACCCCGCATACCTATTTCAAGATGTAGTATCACTACCTGGTCACCTTTCACGATCCAGCTGTACCATCGTGCCTACAATAAACTACTTAATTACCATAGCTAAGCAGGTGGCTTGTTAAATATTCATTAAATTTCATTTATTCATTACAATAGAAAGCCCTCCTTTTGAAACCTGCCGCTTATGCATGTGGCTATTTTGTGTAACCATGTGGTGCCATAGTTATTTTAGTAACTCTTGTTCTGCTTGGTGATGCAGCCGTCTGTTATATCCTTTGCAAACGTCTGCTATGATTCATTTAAATCTCATTTTGACTGCAGCCGTAGGGATTTTGTTTTTATTTTGTAGTGTCATATTGTGTATCCCAATCTAGGTTCTGCTTAATCCATAGACAGTAAGACATGGGAGAAGATGATTCTGAATGTAACAGAACAAGAAACTGTTCTTGTCTTTACCATGCCCATTCTTCAGGTATACCTGTCTTCATTTGTAGACCAGTGAGATTTCTGCCATCAACCTTGAAAGGTCAAAAGGCAGAATTTGAGTCAAGACTAATCCCAACACAATATGTTAAGCTCTAGAGCATTCTAGATTACCTCAACCCTTTTCCATAAGAATTCAGGTCTGGGCATGGAACCAAGGCTGCATTGGTCACTCTTTTTATTTTTGTTTTATATGAAGTGTATTGAAGCTTTTTTTTAAAAAAGATAAAAACTAATACAAACTAATATAAAGCAAAGAAGAAACAAGAAAAAGAAAGCAATCAAAAAGTGCAAGAAAAGAAAGAAGTTGAAGAAAAATAGAAAAGTACATTGCTAAGTGTTTTGGATGACCTATGTTGTAGCTTGGATGGAGGAAATGTGCCTTTCCTAGTTCTTTTGGATTTTCTCAGTGGCCTTCAGTACTGTCAAACATGGTATATTTATGGACCACTTGCAGGAGTTGGGGATTGGAGCAGTGGTGGGATTCAAATATGTGAACAACCGGTTCTCTGCCAGTTCTGGAAGTCCATTCTGAGCCTGGGCAACAAAAAATTAGCTATCGGTTCTGCTGAACTGGTGCGAACCAGCTGAATCCCACCACTGGATTGGAGGCAATAGTTCTGCTCCTTTTTTGTATGGTTGTTTTGCAAAGAAGATGCCAGCCAAGTGGTCACAGAGCTTGGCATTCTCTCTTCTACTTTTTAATATATCTATAAAGCCACTGGGGAAGTGCAGTTTGGGGTATCAGTTTAGGATGCAATATCTTCAGTATAGTGGTCTCAAAGGTGCTTTTTCAAAAGGCAACTATATTGGTTTTTTTCCTTGAGGAAGAAGAAAATGTTTTGCTTCTCATCCAAGAAGCTTCATCAGTTGTTCAATATAATGATGATAGCTACAGTACATGTAATCACTGCCCAGGCCATGCAGATGATGCTACCAACATCTTGGCCCAGTGAGACTGTGAGACTGTGAGAATCTGGATCAGATGAAACAAGCTGAACCCAAGCAAGCATTACCATTGTTCATCACAGGTTTCTGATCTCTCCAGTGTTGTCTCTGGATGGAGTAGATAGCCAGGTAGAGACTGTGGCCAGAGGAGCTTTGCCCACCTTTGGCAGGTACATCAGTTGCAACTTCACCTGGAATGTGAGGACTTGGAACAGTGACTTATATCCTTACCATCAATTGTCTGGACTATCACATGCCTTACAAAATACCTGCAAGTTTCACTTAGTTCAGAATACAACAGTCAGGCTGCTGACTGGTATACTCTGACATGAACACATTACCCTTATCCTTCTAACCCTGCATTCCTTCTTATCAGCTGCCAAGTAGAATTCCAAGAACTGCTTTTAATTTTAAAGCATTGTATGGTTTGCTTGCAAGGTCTGCCAAATTCCTGTTCTCCAAGAAACTTCAACCTGCCCACTGTCAATATCCTGGAAAATCCTTCTGGTGGTCTTACTTACTTATTTATTTATTTATTTATTTATTTAGTTAGTTAGTTAGTTAGTTAGTTAGTTAGTTAGTTAGTTAGTTAGTTAGTTAGTTAGTTAGCTAGCTAACTAGCTAACTAGCTAACTAGCTAGCTAGTTAGTTAGTTAGTCTTATTTATTTATTTAGTTAGTCCTATTTATTTAGTTAGTTAGTCCTATTTATTTGTTTATTTGGTTGGTTGGTTGGTTGGTTGGTTATTTATGTAAAGGAGATCAAAGTTTGCAGGCTGTTTTTCTGTTGCAGCACATCTTTCCTAAGATGTGTTCACCTCCTATTTTAGCTGCATTTTGCAAACCTCTTTAAACAGAATGATTATTAACAGAACATTTGAATTGTGACAGTCAACATCCATTTCTTTATTGTACTTAATGGGTTTTATTTATTTATTTTTACTTTATAGAACTTGTTCTGAATTTGGTTATATGCATCTTTATTTTACTTTTATTAATGTTTTAATGGCATGCTTTGGGAGCTATGGAAAGCTGCCAAAAGTCTTTTGATTGTGGTAAGGAAGAAATGTAATAAATAAATAAATAAATATGGGCAGGCTTTTGGTTAAGCCTAATCCCAGCATTGTGAGAAACTGGGAGATAGTGGGGCTAGTGAGGTCTTCTGATGAACAGAACGGCATCTAATTATGGAATCCAATTAGTCAAAAAATAAAGAGGTTAGACAAAGAGAAATCTGGGAAATGTTTTACTTCTACCTCCTTTCCTGAACCAGGGTCTTTTTCTGAATAGATCAAATCTTCTGTCTTTGCATGAACCAGTGAACCACCTGGGCTAGGGTGATACAGCCCTAAGCCAAAATGTGGCTAACTAGTTTGTGCCTGAAAATGGTATGCTGAACGAACTAACGGTCTATTCTCCCCCAACTCCCTTTCACTGCTGTTAATTTACATAGTCATTGCTTGCCACTACAAACATTTTGGCCCTAGATAACCCTGGCTTGGTTCTGAATCTGAGGAATACAGCGATTTCTCCAGCAAAGGCTACAAGCACAAATATCAGTAAGAAGAATCACTTTAGATTTCAGGAAAATTAAAATACATTTAAGTGCGTGCTTTAAACAAATAAGTAAACCATTTTAACTTAAGGACTCATTAGTTGACCACAACATTTGGACATCAAGCAGAAATCATAGGGCAACTTCACGAGTGAGTTGGAGCTAATTAGATACTGCAAAAAGTTTTTGGTTTTAGCAGGGGAACAAAAATATTGACTAATATCCTAAGATTTTTTCCCTCCTTAGTAAAGTTTGTGCTCATGAAGGACTTTTTTACTCTTAACCTTTTATGACCTGCGCGAACTGCTGGCGGCAGGTTGTGTTCCTCTTGAGAGATATAATGTGGTCTCTTGCTTGTATCTTTGAGGTCCACCAGCCTTTGCAAATGCTTTGTTAATATAAACTTTGTTATTTCCAACAATTTTGTGTGTGCCTTGTTTCTCACACTCTTGCAAAAAGACTTGTCTTCTTCAAACGTAACTTCCCACCTTTCATCATTTACCTTACTTAGAAAATGCATCATACACATTTATTTGAAATTTTCCTAGTTAGGTTTTGAGTGTCATTTTCATTGCTTACCTCTAGAAAAAGAAATCCCATAGGTTTTCATATGTTCACTCAGCTGCTTTGTAGCATGCACTAGGTAGTATTAAGGCTGCTTAAGCAGTAACTTCATTATTATCCAGGGAAATTTTCTCCAAGTTCAAAACTGGAAAGAAGCTTTTGAGGAAGGATGAAAAACCTTATCTCCTTTTTAAAAATCTTTTTAGTACAGACATTCTTTGCACTTGTTTTTCTCATTAAAAGTTAATGTATTACTAAACTACTAATTTTGCTATTTATCATATCTCCGAGGAAAACCCGAAGCTAATTCAAACTGATATCTACTTATGAACTTTGGCAAAGTAAACTTATCAGTGGTGATTTGGTAGTGTATGTAGGAACACATACTAAATGAGGAGCCTATAGATGAAAGTTGCTTTATATGCTCCATGTCTTTGTGTGTGAATGCATCTATACCTTTCTCGCACATCCTAACTAATCGGCCAAATTACAACAAGGTTTCTGCAGAAAAAAATACTATTTTTAAATATCTACAATCATTTCTGCTCAGAGCTGATCTTTTTTATGTATGCATAGTTTTTCCCAATTATGTTTCAGTGGAAATTAGAATTTCATAAACAGCGCTGTTCTCTCACACACGTCTTTTCCGTTCCTTATGACTACATTAAAAAAGCCGAGGAGTGAAATGTCTAAGTGGACTGGGAAATAAATGGTCTTGATAGAAACATTCTGAAGTTGAAGCTAAATACTTTGGCCACCAAATGTGAAGAGAGGATTCATTGGAAAAGACCCTGATGTTGGGAAAGATTGAAGGCAAAAGGAGAAGGGAATGGCAGAGGATGAGATGGTTAGATAGTGTCATCAATGCAACCAACATGAATTTTGGCAGACATTGTCTCTGGGAAACAATAGAGGATAGGGGAGCCTGGCATGCTGTGGTCCATGGGGTTATGAAGAATCGGACATAACTTAGCGACTGAACAATAACAAAAACATTATTGTAAAATTCAGCAAAATTTCAGGATATATTTGAATGTTGTGAAGGGGAAAGCTATCACAGCTGTAACACGGTTGAAAATGCATATTTTGAAAACCTGTACCCGCATTTCAGAACTTCAGCCCAATTGTACATTTTAAAAAAAGAATCTTCTTTCAGCAGAATTCAGATCTTTAAATGTTTAGATATTTAAGAAATGTTTAAAAATTTAACGTTTCAAAAAAGATCTTTGAAAATCTTGCACCTGCAATTGCCCTTACTAAGAAATGGGTCATTCTTTCTCCGAATGAAACATGCAACTACTTGCTATATCCTTATACACTGTAGAGGTTTACCTATTCCCTAATGAAACAGGTAATAATACAAACAGAAATAATACAAAGAGATTCAATTTATGGAATGGACACTGACAGATTTGAAAGTAAGGTTCTTGCAATCCTTCCATTTACCATATTGAAGTCAGTGGGAGTTATCTTCAAATAAGTTCAAGGCACATTCGTTTTAAAATGTTACTCCTAACATATGTTAAACTATTCATTAGTTCTGCAAATCTACTGCCCTCAACTGGTTGCCCAATCAGGTCTCTCCCTGGCTTTGTGCAATGTTGTCACTACAGGTAGTCCTCGACTTACAACAGTTCATTTATTGACCGTTTGTTGTTACAATGTCACTGAAAAAAGTGACAATTTTTCACACTTAAGACCATTGCAACATCCTCATGGTCACATAATCCAAATTCAGACAGCTTGGCAACTGGTTCATATTTATGACCGTTGCTGTGTCCCAAAGTCATTTTGCAAAGTCAAGGGAGAAGCCAGATTCACGTAACAACTGAGTTATTAACTTAACCACTGCAACGATTCTCTTAACAACTGTGTAAAATGGGGCAAAACTCACTTAACAAATGTCTCACATAGCAAGATAAATTTTGGGGTCAGTTATGGTCGTAAGGCGAGGACTACCTGCATATTTCCATATATATGCCACACACACAAACATGCATATAGGCACAGACCTTGCCATTTTCCTTGGGAAGAAAGGAAAGGGGTGGGGTGAGAGAATGAACCACAAATATCTTTGGAACAGATAAAAGCCCCTCTGCCTTTAAATTGGTGGTCTCAGAGATTAAGCAGCAAGAATGGATCCATGCTGATTCCAGAGCTGCCCTGGGTCAGAAACCAGAGGTGCTTTAAATAGATTTGGTTGTAATCCTTACACAAATTATATGCCCCAGTTTATGAAATATGAGAACCGTATTACAAAAGGAGACCTACTAATATGTGTCATTATACCTCAACAGCATCGAATGGAAATGCCAAAGAGCTCGCTATCTTGGCATATTCCCATGCATTTTCTTTTTTATGAATCTCTGCCTGCTTTCTCTGGCAAAGAAAGCCTCAACAGTGAGAAAATGTCGACATAAAGCAAAATGTTAGCCATGCTGCAGTACTTAAAAATCAATATTATTGGCCCGGCTATCAGACAGGCTACACCACAGGGGAATATCTTGATTAAGAGCAAAGTCAGTGCCACAAGATAAGTCAGTCTTGTCAAAAAAGCAAGTGGTAAACTGCACGTGCTCCTAGCAGAACGGTTTTCTTATAAAAGAACATGAACATCAAAGGACAGACACATTGCAGCAATATGAAGTATGATTTCTTTCTTCTACAAAAGAGTGGCTATATCCACATAGGGATGTACTGATCTGCAGCTATTGTTGTTTGGATTTAAACTTCCAGAATCAGGACACACACTGGGAATTCATCATCATCATCATCAGAGCTGGAAGAAACATTGGAGGTCTTCAACCCCCTGCTCAAGCAGGAAACTCTATACCAGGGGCGTCAAACTGGCAGCCCACAGGCCAGATGTGTCACATGCAGGCCATGCCCACCCCAGCTCCGCAAAGGCAAAAAAACCTCACGATACGTCACGATATGTCATGTGATGCAATTGAGTTTTACACCCATGCTCAGACAAATGGATGTCCAATCTCTTCTTAAAAGCCTCCAGTGATGTAACACCTTTTTGGGGAGTTGAGTTGAAGAATTCTGGGAATTGAAGTCTTAATGTATCTGGAAGGTATCAGGTTGGGAAAAGGTTGCTACACACGAAATGGTCATATCTTCTCAAATTCACATTTGCTTTGAGTCAATGGAAACATCTCATTTGTCATCTTCATCTGTGCAACCACCAAGAGGAAAGAAATCAGGAATTCAGAAGAATGGATGAATCAATGCTTCAGCTCCATTAGATATCTTCAATTTTACAAGTGGTTTATTTATTTCTAGATATTCATGAAATGCAAGAATACCAGAAAAAACATGAGTAGTAGACATAACCAATACAGTTTTTAGAACAGTGTGATTTAATATATTTTAAGTAGTTTCCAAGCAGTACATGCATCATATAGGCTTGTTTTTCTCTGGGAAAAAAATTATGATTTTTTTTATGCAGGGCTGGCAAAATAATCCCTATGGGCACCAGGACATCTACAATAACAGTTGTTGGCATCCAGCATTACAATGTTATTGAAAATGGGTATCTTTTTAATTAAATGCCTCAGATTTTATGAGAGTACCAAATCTGATTTCAGCAGCTTTGCATTCAATTTCATATGTAAATTTCAAAATCTGATTTAATATGGGAAATATCACCAACATTACTCAAGACTTGAAAATCTCATGAGATTTCCAAACCCTATTGTGTACATTAGGGTTGCACCATACGCTGTTGTTAGTGTGAATGCTATTGGATGATTTCACGTACTTTGATATATGCGGCAGATTGAAGGGGGCTTTTACCAATCAAATGGAAGATACTTTTAGTTACGAAGGTCTACTAGAAAGAAAGAGTATCACACTCTTGCCTGTTGAGAGATTCTTATGGGATCTGGCAATTTACAGGAAAGTNACTAATCGGCCAAATTACAACAAGGTTTCTGCAGAAAAAAATACTATTTTTAAATATCTACAATCATTTCTGCTCAGAGCTGATCTTTTTTATGTATGCATAGTTTTTCCCAATTATGTTTCAGTGGAAATTAGAATTTCATAAACAGCGCTGTTCTCTCACACACGTCTTTTCCGTTCCTTATGACTACATTAAAAAATCCAAGGAGTGAAATGTCTAAGTGGATTGGCAAATAAATGGTCTTGATAGAAACATTCTGAAGTTGAAGCTAAATACTTTGGCCACCAAATGTGAAGAGAGGATTCATTGGAAAAGACCCTGATGTTGGGAAAGATTGAAGGCAAAAGAGAAGGGAATGGCAGAGTATGAGATAGTTAGATAGTGTCATCAATGCAACCAACATGAATTTTGGCAGACATTGTCTCTGGGAGACAATAGAGGATAGGGGAGCCTGGCATGCTGTGGTCCATGGGGTTACAAAGAATCGGACATAACTTAGCGACTGAACAATAACAAAAACATTATTGTAAAATTCAGCAAAATTTCAGGATATATTTGAATGTTGTGAAGGGGAAAGCTATCACAGCTGTAACACGGTTGAAAATGCAGATTTTGAAAACCTGTACCTGCATTTCAGAACTTCAGCACAATTGTACATTTTAAAAAAGAATCTTCTTTCAGTAGAATTCAGATCTTTAAATGTTTAGGTATTTAAGAAATGTTTAAAAATTTAATGTTTCAAAAAAGATCTTTGAAAATCTTGCACCTGCAATCGCCCTTACTAAGAAATGGGTCATTCTTTCTCCGAATGAAACATGCAACTACTTGCAATATCCTTATACACTGTAGAGGTTTACCTGTTCCCTAATGAAGCAGGTAATAATACAAACAGAAATAATACAAAGAGATTCAATTTATGGAATGGACACTGACAGATTTGAAAGTAAGGTTCTTGCAATCTTTCCATTTACCATATTGAAGTCAGTGGGAGTTATCTTCAAATAAGTTCAAGGCACATTCGTTTTAAAATGTTACTCCTAACATATGTTAAACTATTCATTAGTTCTGCAAATCTACTGCCCTCAACTGGTTGCCCAATCAGGTCTCTCCCTGGCTTTGTGCAATGTTGTCACTACAAGTAGTTCTCGACTTACAACAGTTCATTTAGTGACCGTTTGTTGTTACAATGTCACTGAAAAAAGTGACAATTTTTCACACTTAAGACCATTGCAACATCCTCATGGTCACATAATCCAAATTCACACAGCTTGGCAACTGCTTCATATTTATGACCGTTGCTGTGTCCCAAAGTCATTTTGTAAAGTCAAGGGAGAAGCCAGATTCACGTAACAACTGAGTTATTAACTTAACCACTGCAATGATTCTCTTAACAACTGTGTAAAATGGGGCAAAACTCACTTAACAAATGTCTCACATAGCAAGATAAATTTTGGGGTCAATTATGGTTGTAAGGCGAGGACTACCTGCATATTTCCATATATATGCCACACACACAAACATGCATATAGGCACAGACCTTGCCATTTTCCTTGGGAAGAAAGAAAAAGGGTGGGGCGAGAGAATGAACCACAAATATCTTTGGAACAGATAAAAGCCCCTCTGCCTTTAAATTGGTGGTCTCAGAGATTAAGCAGCAAGAATGGATCCATGCTGATTCCAGAGCTGCCCTGGGTCAGAAACCAGAGGTGCTTTAAATAGATTTGGTTGTAATCCTTACACAAATTATATGCCCCAGTTTATGAAATATGAGAACCGTATTACAAAAGGAGACCTATTAATATGTGTCATTATACCTCAACAGCATCGAATGGAAATGCCAAAGAGCTCGCTATCTTGGCATATTCCCATGCATTTTCCTTTTTATGAATCTCTGCCTGCTTTCTCTGGCAAAGAAAGCCTCAACAGTGAGAAAATGTCGACATAAAGCAAAATGTTAGCCATGCTGCAGTACTTAAAAATCAATATTATTGGCCCGGCTATCAGACAGGCTACACCACAGGGGAATATCTTGATTAAGAGCAAAGTCAGTGCCACAAGATAAGTCAGTCTTGTCAAAAAAGAAAGTGGTAAACTGCACGTGCTCCTGGCAGAACGGTTTTCTTATAAAAGAACATGAACATCAAAGGACAGACACATTGCAGCAATATGAAGTATGATTTCTTTCTTCTACAAAAGAGTGGCTATATCCACATAGGGATGTACTGATCTGCAGCTATTGTTGTTGTTTGGATTTAAACTTCCAGAATCAGGACACACACTGGGAATTCATCATCAGAATTGGAAGGAACATTGGAGGTCTTCTAGTCCAATCCCCTGCTCAAGCAGGAAACTCTATATCAGGGGCATCAAACTGGCAGCCCACAGGCCAGATGTGTCACCTGCAGGCCACACCCACCCCAGCTCTGCAAAGGCAAAAAAACCCTCACGTTTCATCACGATATGTCATGTGACACAATTGAATTTGACACCCATGCTGTATACCATTTCAGACAAATGGATGTCCAATCTCTTCTTAAAAGCCCCCAGTGATGCAACACCTTTTAATAATAATAATAATAAAGTTGGAAGGGACCTTGGAGGTCATCGAGTCAAACCCCCTGCTCAGGCAGGAACCCTACACCATTTCAGACACCTTTAAAGCGCTCCATGGCATAGGACCTGGCTACCTCCGAGACCGCCTTCTGCCACAGATTCCCTCCCATAGACCGGTACGCTCCCACAGAGTGGGTCTCCTCAGGGTGCCGTCGGCCAAGCAGTGTCGGCTGGCGACCCCCAGGGGGAGGGCCTTCTCTGTGGGTGCCCCTGCCCTCTGGAACGAACTACCCCCC
>NW_015386620.1:1382486-1392474 GCF_001527695.2 Protobothrops mucrosquamatus | reverse complement strand
TAGGGTTGCACCATACGCTGTTGTTAGTGTGAATGCTATTGGATGATTTCACGTACTTTGATATATGCGGCAGATTGAAGGGGGCTTTTACCAATCAAATGGAAGATACTTTTAGTTACGAAGGTCTACTAGAAAGAAAGAGTATCACACTCTTGCCTGTTGAGAGATTCTTATGGGATCTGGCAATTTACAGGAAAGTAGAGGGGGGCGGTTGTCCTGATGGGACTCTTAATTAAAAAAGAAAGATACAAACATAATCACTTAACATCCAGTTTAATTTCACATTTATATGAATTGTAATTGTATATCATAAACCTTGTTTTTAATCTTAGGGAACTCTTCAGTTAAAGCTATTATCAAACAAACACCCTGCTTTATTCATCACAATGCAGATGGCATTATCTTCTATTTGTAACTCTCTCAAGTTTTTCCACTGTTCTTCCTTTTTAGAAAAAACATTCAAAGGGGGGGGGAAACAGAATAGTTCTGAAATGCCTTTTGATGATGACTCCTAATGCTGAAACCTGGAAGCACCCTTATTTTTAGGAGCACGCAATGAATTATGTACAAGGGCTATGTGCTTTTTCAAAAATTACCTGGAAAATGTACATTTCTCAACTGTTCATATCCTTTTTCAGGCTTCCTTGGGAGCTGAAATAGATGCTACTTCTTTGAAACAAAGATAGTAGAGAAGTCATGTGGTTATGTTCACATAAGTTCCAATATTTTTTTCCACAGTAACATAATCAATGATTTATTAAAATTCCACTCCCTTGAATCAGGCTTCCAAGAAAAAAAAGGCAATTTAGGAAAGGGGATGACAGTAATGTAGTCATAGATAAATCTACCAGTTTAACTTTTTTAAAAAATATATATATTTTACTATCTACCTATTTATTTTGTTAACTTTTTGTAAAAAAAAAATCTGCTAATGATCATGCTATAGATATGCTTTTTACAGGTAGTCCTTGACTTACAACCACATATTCAGCAACCCTTCTAAACTGCAATAACATCAAAGGTAATGGACTTGCAACTGGTGTACGAAGTTGAGGCCGCTGTAGCATCCCCACAGTCACATGATTCCATTTGCGACCTTCCCTGTTAGCTTCCTACAAGCAAAATCAATGAAGAAGCCAGCATGGAAGGTCCCAAAACTCATTTGTAATTGTAATTGACTCATAAGTCACTCTCACCGTTTTTTTCTCCCAAGAAACCCGATTATGGAGTATGAGGTCCCAGGGATCTAATATTCCGAAAGATCCCTCTCACCCACCAAGCTTCCCAGCACTGCCCTTGCCAGCTTCCCATGTTTCCAAGCACTTGCCCATAGCTTTCCACCACACTCCTTACCTGGAACTCCTGCCTCTTTCCCCTCATCCTTCCATGTGCTCCTGAGATTACCCCAACAATGGAGATGGCTGGCATTGCCACCTGTCACAGTGCCACAGTGCCACCTGTCACATGACATTATGCTAACAAATAGCAATATTATATATGCAGGTCTTTTTTTGTCATAGAATGCCCAGAATGGAGTTCCAGCACCTTTTTTGGATGGAACCTTGTAGGGTAGGCAAGGTGGGTTGTATGAAGTGTGTGAGTTCCAGCACCTTTCTTTTTTACAAAAAAAAGCACTGTATATATGTATGTATGTAGTAAAAGTTACAATAATCAAAAGTAATAGGAGCAATGCCAATCTTTGTGTCAAGCAAGTCTTCACATACTTGTCATCTTATTGATGACATCCTTGTCATCTTATTGATCTATGATGCACATGTTCTGCCAAAAAAACCCACTAATGATGTTATAATTCTAAAGATTTCAGCTGTCACATTGGCCACAATGTATAACAGGGATTTTGCTTTTAAGTTAGCATTTGAAGATCCTGGCTACTGCCTACTAATAGTTCTGGTCATATTGGTTTCATTGATTCCTACATGGCTGAAAGGTCTATATGCATGGACAGTCAAGTCTTGTCCCCATTCCTATTTGAATATGCTTTTTGCATATAACTGGCTATAGAGACCATAAGCAATACAGAAAGCCACCTGTAAATTATGACATTCCATCAGCCTTTGTTACACACCTTTATCTGCCAGTATGAATTCTGCCCCTCCAGTGCCATTGCTCTGCCTGAATCAGTCTTACTTCTGTCCTTTCTTGCTTATGAAGGTGTCCTTCATCCTTGCATCTGTCAGCTTATGTGCTTCTTAAAAGCCAAACTGCAGTGGATCCAATATCTGCAGAAGCCCCAGCCAGGCCCTCTCCATGCCTTCTGGTCTGCACTGCTTCTGTCGCAGTGATTATGAAGGCAGCAGTTGTCCTGCAATTAGGATCCTCATGGGCTGCCCAGTCTGCATCAGCCCTTGATGCCAGCTGCTCCATAGCCAGAAACATCTTGGCATACCTTCCTTGGAGGCACTTGTCCTTCCTGGAATCCATCTCCTTTTCCAGACCACTGCCTTTATTCCTCTAGGCCTCTGGCCAGCTACAACACCTTTCCCAACTACAGACTTGATTCACTCAAGCAATTCCTTTTAAGTGCCACCTGTGTTTCGGACCACAGCCTGTACTTCAGGCTCTGAAAATGGAAATTCATCCTCCAAGCATCCTCACTGTTAGTTTTTCTTTCCCTCCTGTTGTCTCCGAGGAAACAGATGTTTACGAGCTTCCATGGGGAATGTACCATCCTTTAGGCCCCATCTAAGCTCTTCTTGTGTTAACCTTCATCTTCATATAGATGATACATATTCTTCAGATTCTCTGCTTATTGTTCCATTTTCTCTTGGAAATTAATCCATGCATCATCTTATTATCAAATTCAAGCCTGTGGACAGTTTTCTTCATTTTTTAAAAAAAATCATGAAGGAATCTGCTATATTTCCTATTATGGATTTATTACTACATCGTGTTTGGAAACAATCTTACATGTGCATTTTGATATTTTTTTTAAAAAAAAATTAATTGCTTCATTTGTGCTAAGGATGAAAATATAAAAATATATCCGAAGAAAATGGAAAACATAAGGCTTTCCATTTTAATTTTTGAAACTGTGAAACACACATTAGGCCTGTTCAGACAATCTAACTATGTTGATTGAATGCTTACCCAGGAAGACCTGCAGTCTTGTTTGGGGGATCTCTTACCTTATACATAACTTCTGAGTATATATGTACAAATACAAATAATACCTGTGTCTAGGCAATACAGAACTTTGAACATAGGAATGTAAGATTATAAGTAGAGCCCAAGGTTGTAGGACCATCTAATCCTGCATTCTGTATTACCTAAAGCTGAAAGCATTTTTTAAAAACCTCACCTTCTGGGATTAGAAAGCAATAGTCCCTTCCATTAGCACATCTCAGCACATCAGTATTTAAGGCCTGCTGCCTTTGATACAGTAAGTAGAAAAGACTTTGTCAATATTAGTAGCCCTAGCTCAGTGGTTCTCAACCTGTGGGTCGGGACCCCATTTGGGGTCGATCGACCATTTCATGGGGGTCGCCAAGCAAGGCTGTCTGCCATTTTTTTGGTTCACCATTGTTTTTGTCCGCCATTTTTTTTCCCTTTTCCAGCGGGTGCCTTACCTCCCTTGGGCTGGGCCAGCTGGTGGTCGGCCTGCTCCGTCTCTGCCGCTTGCCAGCTACGCCTCAGCCGGCGCAGGGGGCAGAACCGCGCATGCGCGGCGCTCCCGGGCAGGGAAAGTCCTCGACTTACGACCGGTTGGGTAGTCCTCGACTTACGACCGGTTTAGTCCTCGACTTACGACCGGTTTAGTCCTCGACTTACGACCGGTTTAGTCCTCGACTTACGACCAGTTGGGGTCGCGGCATTAAAAAGGTTGAGAACCAGTGCCCTAGCTGACCTGATCTTCAGTGAGACTGTCCAGTCCTTCCACTTTGTGGCCAGACAACCAGACAAGAAGCACATCCAAAAGTACTAGTACTAATTTTATGGTAGTGTGACATTAACAGAATCTTGCAAGTCTAAAAGTACATCTCTCTCCCACCCTCACCTTTACAGTGCAAGAAACTAATGAGGGTCCCTTCTGAGACATTTGCCATTGTGGGGAAGCTTCTCTCTCCAGGTTATGCATGATTTTATATATAGATGAGAAGCGAAACATCTTCAGAGAAAAACAAGAAACTCCAGTTGCCTCTTGAAAAAGCACCTTTGGGACAACCATGACCTGGATGACTGAGAATCTCCATAGACATGATTTTATATACTTCTACTATGTCTTTCCTTGCTGGCAGCCACAGCCAAAGTTCATTTTTTTAATTGCTCATACCCAATAGACAGAAACTTGCAAGGCTAAACTAATACTACTCTACCCTGGGACATTCTAGGGAGTT
This sequence comes from Protobothrops mucrosquamatus, assembly GCF_001527695.2. NCBI lineage: Eukaryota > Metazoa > Chordata > Lepidosauria > Squamata > Viperidae > Protobothrops > Protobothrops mucrosquamatus. Next base: position 1,388,119 of record NW_015386620.1, on the reverse strand, counting down.
GTTATCTTAGCTGTGGGCTGTATTGCCTCTTATCTTACCCTTCTCCTTAAAATATGCTCTCTCTTTCCTGGGAATCTGCTGCTTCACCGTACTCTAGTTATCCTTCTTCATTCCAAGTTCTTTTTTTTATTATTCCATAGGGCAGTGTTTCTCAACTTCAGCAGCTTTAAGATGTGTGGACTCCTAGAATTATCCAACTGGCATGCCACAGGGGAATGTTCTATGGTAGGTCTCTAACCATTGGTTGCCCCCCCCCACTTTGTTGTTGCATCTTGTCTAGCTTTGCAGTATTCTTTTGAAGGATCGGTAAACAACTACTGTCGGCATTCCTTCTAGCGAGGTCTTACCACAGATTTGTATAAGGGTGTTCTTCTTCTAGTTTGGAGAGGTCCTTCAATCTGGAGCTTTGTGACTTTACCACCCTGACAGGCATGAAATCATCAACATCCCTTCACTCATCTGTCCAGTGTCAGACCATTGATACAAATTAAAAAACACCAGTCCCAAAGCCAATTCTCACTTTACATGCCTCACTAATATAAGAAGTGCCCATTTACTTAACTGTGAAAAAGCCTGCAAGTCCTACAGTATATACCTTTTATCATAGAGCAGATTACTGGCATGTACGCTCTTTCAGGAGTTGCACATGAGGTGAATGGCAGCGTGAACGTAGCACGGTTCCTGTCTTGCTCTGTTTACTTTATTAGATAATTTACTTCCGAGCACGAGAAAGTAGATGGCTTCAATATATAATCCAAGCATAGCATTACTGCAGTGCTAGGCATGTTTGTTTATTGAGTTCTACATCACTTATACTCTAATAGGTATACTGAGATTTGCAGCCTTCTGTCTTCCTGGATATGACTCCATAATAAGCTTCAGAGAAACATAAACAAGCTTGTATAATTTCTGTGGATTTTTTTAAAAATCCTTCTGCAACATGTCTTTAGCATCATCCTCTATAACCAAAGCACATTGCATTAATTCTGAAATAGGGATTTAAAAAAAATTAAAGATCAACTTGTTCAGCATATGTTCTATCTAGAGATAAACGTAGGAAGAGTGCTGTTTTAAATAAAACCATCAGATATAGAAATGAATAATCACAACTTCATCAAAAGTACCGGTAAGTTTTATTTCCCTGAAACATTTAGAGGTAGTAGAAATAGACAACAAATAAGCCAGTTTTAGGAATAATCCAGCAAACATTCTGAAAAGCTTTTGATAAAATAATTTGTCAAAGTGCCCAGAAAATTTGGTAATCATAAGATAAGAGAAGTTTCCTTATACCTCAGTAACTGAACAAAAAATAAATAAATGAACAATCCTTGGAACGAAAGAACTACATTTGATAAGAATGCTACACTGTTTAGAATGGTTAAAAACTAAAAAAGGAAAGCTTTAGAAATGATCTATCTAAACAAGAGCAGTGACATTAAAATGTAAGCAAGTGTCATGTAAAATAACATACTTAAGATTAAAATAATAGCAACTTACCATTTAAATCAGTGAACTGATGGTCTTATACATATGAATCACTAAATATCCTGTCTTCTATACTGCCGTACTTTTAGAGCAATATTCCAGTTTGCTAGCAATTGCAGAAAAAATATTATTTATATTTTGCAATATAATGGAGATTTTCTAATCATCTTCCCTTTACAGTTAAAATGCATTAACTCACTGCTTTTATTCTTGGAACTGTAAATTTCCTTGATATAAGTTTTTAAAATGCAAATCTTCCAAGAAATAAGCTCTTTTTTAATTGTAGTAACTGATATTTGCATGGTATTAGCATACCAATGTTTTTTTTAAATGGCTTATTGATCAGAGTAAGGCTATGTTGCCGAGAAATTCAGGACAGATGAAAAGAAGTATTTTTTCCTATGGCACATATTTAAATTATGAAATTTGCATCTGAAGATAAAACTTAAGAAATGACCACCAAGCAGAAGAACAAGTAGAAGCTGCTCTGTGAAATACTATCAGAGCACAGATGATTTTATTAAATTATTCTCATGAACCTTTTCTCATTGTGAATATTGGTGTTTCAAATTAAGGTATATTTGATAACTGGCAGTGTTTTATACAATGAGATATATTTTAGCCTCCTAAGGAATGCCATCATGTACAATCTGACATGACCATTTCTCCATGCTTGAAAAGGAGTTTAAAAGTCTGTCCTCCTTCAAAGACCAGTTATGATCGTCTTAGATGTTTCCAGATAAAACTCTTATTATCTCATCTCATTGATGGAATTCTATGGGTGGTGCAGAAAAATGAAATGTTTCTTTTGTTTTCTTCAGCCTCTACTATTTTTTTCATTTAAGGAAGGGAAGTTAGGATAATCACACCAATAACGTTTGATTGATAGTGTGGGGGAGCTATATAGCTGGAAGCACTTAACCCTAAATGAGTTTAAATTTCCCATCACATTCCAAGTTAGAAGCAGGAATTTCCCTTCTATAATAGGGTGCTGTTCAGCTACTAAACTCTGATTTTTGTACAGCATTCAGACAAGACCAGAATAAAAAGTCTTCCGTGATTTTGCTTTACATAGAAGATAAGTTCTTAATTCTATGTAGTTGCCCTCCCTCTAGCGACAGATGTGAACATTACAGTAAATGAAAGCATTTTATATTTTTATTCCAAGGTTGGGGCTAGTAATAGGACTGAGCTACTCAGAGGCCCAGTGCACGTGAAAATATTCATCTGCTTGTGGATCCTATTTATATTTATTATATGGCTTCCAAGGAAAGGGAGCTCAATTCAGATGTGAACAAATTTGCCCATTGATATCCTGCTGTATATTCTTCTTCGGGATTGGATTCTGTACGAAGGATCTCAAGAAATAATAACATCTGGATGTCCTTGTTTGGGGTTGAAAGCTAAGAAAGAACTCTAATACAGGTTAGACTGGGAAGTTTTTAAAAAGTCTAGAGGAAGATATCACAATCCACTTTTATGTTGTCACCACAAAATCTAAGTGCACATGTCACCAGGAATCAGCTTTAACTCGAAGGAGCTTTAATGATAAGGATTTTCAATTATGTGTAAGTAAATTATATTTAACTATAGCTCAATGGGACATATATCCCCTTTTTGCCTGTGGCGATAGACTGAAGCCTTGGAACAATAACTGTATTTACCATTAGATTTGTCTGCTTGCTTCTACATGCAAAACTACTATTGCCCTAATCTAGAATGCAATGTTCCAGTTCCATACACAAAACTAACCATCTTGTTAGAATATGAGAAACATCAGTAGATTAAATAAGGGGGTTACATTTGAGTAGACAGGATAAGCAGAGAATGGGGAAAAGAGCAAACACGCTTGTTCAAAACAAAAACAGAGGAAGGTCCAGACGTGTGAAGAGTGCATCAAAGAGACCTGTCATTTTTTTTATTTATGAAATTTGATATGGCTGCATATTCTTCCGTATGAATTCTGGTTGGCTAACAACAGTTAACAAAATCAACAGAATAATAAAACCTCCAGAAATCAAGCTAAAAAACAGAATCAAAATAATCACAATACAATAGCCAAAAATAAAAGTAAAAGATAAAGGTTTCCCCTTCCAGTCATGTCTGATTCTCATCTCTGTTTCCTAGCTGAGGGAGCCACTGTTGTCCAAAGACCTTTCCACGGTCAAGGCGCTATATAAACAGACTCAACAAACAAACCAAACTGATAATGGGCTCATCTAGCATCCTGACTCTTCACAGCCTCTTCACAAGGCCCTCCAGATCTCAGAAGCAAAGGTCACGACTGAGAAAACACGACTCTTCATTGTTTAATAGAGGGGACCAGCACTGTAAGATCTGGTCCGATGGACAGAAATCTTTAAAGTGTCTTTAAAGGGCAAAGGCCCATTCAGATATTGTTGTATCTTCTCTGGAAAAAGATATGCTTTGGGATTTTCGCCTGATGCTCAGATAACTTGGCTGCTCTTTGATATTATACACTGAATTTGAAAGGAGATGCCCTATTCTGTCCTGATTAAAGCAGCAAAATAAATCAGGCTAACCTTAATATTGCTGTTGCTGCAGTTGTTGTTTGACAAAACCAGTATTGCATGTCTCTTTTTCTGAATAGGCTGATAAAAATGATTAAAAACTATTTATAATGTGCTTCATGTCATTGCTTAAATATGCAAATTTAAGGATTTTCTATCTCTCACCAGTGCAGGTACCAACCAGGCTAATTCTCTGTCTCAGGAAGTCAAAAGTTTTTTTTTAAAAATAATTATATATATATATATATAATCTATAAAAATGCAGTAATGCATATTTCCTTAGAAAATACTAGAGGTTCAGTTTATTTTACCTATGCTACTGTTTGCTGGAACAAACATCAGCTATTGCATATTCTGTGATTTTATACAATTTTACACATGTAAAAAAAAAGATATAACTGATACATTATACTCTGAAATACATCCTACTGCTGTCAAACTCTGATGAAAGCTGTATGCTAAGCTTGATTTATTTATTTATTTATTTATTTATTGTTCCTTTAGGCGGATCACCACATGTTATTTTTTTCCCTCCAGTTTTAATCCAGGAAAATAGCATAGTGAAAGTCTGATAAGAACTCACAAAATGAGATCAGCACTCATTTCCTTCCCTTGTAATCCTAAATTCTGATTTTTTTTTTCTCTTTTCCAGAATTCCAGACTCATTTTGGCTTCTGTTTTGTCTGAAATAATACTGAACCTGCATATCTCACTTACGTACCTGATTTCAGAGATATCCATGTCTGTAGGGAAAGCATTAATATTTTGACATACAGCCAACTTAGCTCCTAAAATACAAAAATAAGGGAATAGAATGCATTCAGCATTTTGTTTGTTTGTTTGTTTGAAGGCAAAGCTCCAGGAATGAAGCAGGTTGGTGTTGTAGTCATTAAAAGGAAAAAAGTACAAGATGTCTGCCAAGTATTCAACAAGTGCAAGTTCTTGGAAAGGATCAAAATAAATAAATCAAGAAATTGATCTAGTATTGTTGTATCTTTTGCCAAAAAAAGCAGAAGGCATTACAAAAAGGATATAATGTCATAAAATCTGCATATCATAATTAATATGGAGAAATACTGATTTAAATTTGTGGCATCCTCGGTGCTTCCTGGGCTTGTTGTTTTCTTGAAGATGTTTCATTAACAAACTAGGTAAGATTATCATGCTAGTGAGGTTTCCCATGCTAGTGGGAAGTGAGGTTTTTGTCTTATTTTATATACTAGTGGCTCCCTGTCAGTGTTAGTGGGAGTGATCTTGTTCTACCAACACTGACAGGGCAAGCCACTAGTATAGAAAATGAGAGTAAAGCACACTCCCTACTAACACTGATGATCTAGACCCATACCAGTCGGGCTTCAGGCCGGGACACAGCACGGAAACGGCATTGGTCGCGTTGGTCAATGATCTCTGGAGGGCCTGGGACAGAGGTTACTCCTCTGTCCTTGTTCTTTTGGACCTCTCAGCGGCTTTTGATACTGTAGACCACGGTATCATGCTGCGGCGCCTCGGTGAGTTAGGAGTGGGAGGCACCGTTATGCGGTGGTTCTCCTCCTTCCTCACCGACCGCACGCAGTCTGTATTGGCGGGGGGACAGAGGTCGACTCCTAGACCCCTAAC
>NW_015386620.1:1365199-1381919 GCF_001527695.2 Protobothrops mucrosquamatus | reverse complement strand
AGGGATGATTTTAATATAATTTTAATTACGACACAGCTACTAATATTTGGCTTTTAATTTGGTCTTAGAGGGGTTTTTATTTTGGTATTTATTAATTTTTTTGGTATTTTATTGTTACTTGTTTTTAATATGCTGTGCACCGCCCTGAGTCCTTCGGGAGAAGGGCGGTATATAAATCTAAACAAATAAATAAATAAATCTTACCTAGTTTGGTAATGTAATGTCTGCAAGAAAACAACCAAGCTCAGAGAGCACCAAGGACCCAGTAGTTCAACCCTGAGCTACATATATTTTTTGTTTGTTTGTTACATTCCTATGCCACCATCTCCCCAATAAGATATCGGCAGTAAGTTTTACTGTGATTTGTGACCTGTGTGTCTATACTGTCCTGTTCAGAGATATAGAGTTAATGGGTTCTCCCTTCTCAGCATTCTTTGTTTCAAAAATCTCAGACTAGATAGACCTTCAGAGAAAGTGTGTCCCTGAATAAGTTGAAAAAGATGGTTGGACTGGGAAAAATGGGGTTGGGTAGTGCTTCTCAGCAAGAGTAGAAGAAAACCAGTGCCAAATATGTTCACCCCACCTCATTCTTATAGCACCAAGACAACTCTAATGTGATGTGTTTATCACCCTAGCAAGCTTGGACTAAAACTGGCAGAATTGTGCCTCAATTTGTTTTTCAAGGACAATCTAGCTGTCATTTCAAGGATGCTCTTTAATATGCTTGTCAAAAAAAAACAACAACCCTCCATATCTGGCAGAAGAATGCCTTCCTTATCTCTGAAGTTTACAATATTATTTCATCTTTAGGTTTATCAGTCTGGAAGAATGCAGGAATGTTTCCCTGGAAGAATACAGGAATGTTCAGAGAAGCTCATTTTGGTAATCAAAGGGATTCTGGATAGGAACCGATGCTCTGCAAGGGTTTAGTGAGAAATTGCTCGTTTTTCAGAATTTCCGAGCTGAAAGAAAATATACAGAAATTGGAAGGTGGGAAAGTAGAAAAAGAATTATCTGTTCAATGAAACTGGTGACAAGATTGGATTAAGGCAGACATTGATTCACCAAGCTTTTCTAACTTAGCACCTCCCAAGATGTTGAAGAACAACTTTCTAATTGTCAGCTCCTTTGTCCACTGGCCACGCAAGGTGAAAATTATAGAGTTGAAGGGTCCTTGGCGCTCTGCCAGCTTGATTGTTTTTTCGCCGACGTTTCATTATCCAAACTAGTAACATCATCAGTACTAGTTAAGGAGTGGGGTTTGCTCTCAGTTTATATTCTACTGGCTTGCCCTGTCAGTGTTGGTGGGGGTGGTCTTAGAGGTTCTTTAGTTGTTTACTGTTTACTGTTGGCTTGCTTGGTAGTTCCTTGATTGGGGTATTGTTTAATTCTTGATTGTTGGTCTGATTTTAATCTTGGAGTTAATCTATGCTCATCTGGGCACTGATTTCTGGTGGGGAGGTCCTTTTGTTCCTTTTTTGGCTTGTCTCTTTTGCCTAGCATGTAGATATTGTTTGTCTATGTGTCTACTGATGACTAATTTGTCAGAATGCCAGGCTTCTAGAAATTCCCTAGCTTTTTCGACTTTGATTGGTTTAGGATGGTGACAATTTCACTGTTGAAACTATGGTGAAGTCTGTAATTATGGAGTTATTCACCAAGATTTCTGGAAAACATCAGATCAGGAAACGATAACATCAACACTGACCTGAGAATCACTCCTATTGATTATAATATAGATTATTTTGGAGTAGGAGTAGGAGATATTAATTATTAAACTAATATTTGAAAGGAAAAATTGTCAAAAAGATCAGTGCCACCATACATTTTAGTCTTTCTACAATGAAATAGCCAAAGATACCCATCCAATATCCAATGGTATGACATGTATTTAAACAATAGAGAATACTGCTGGTTATATACCTTTTTTTATTTGAGAGACACTACGGCAGAGGTTCCCAACCTTTTGGGCACCAGGGACCAGTTACGTGGAGAGAGGTTTTTCCATGGACTGGAGGGGGCGTGGCCTTGTGTGCTGCCTGCATCCTGTGGATGGGGTTTTTCTTGTTTGTGCAGACTAGTTGCTGGCATGCCATGGACCGGTACTGGTCCACAGACTGGTGGTTGGGGGCCCCTGCACTACGGCATTAGAGAAGTGGGATGTAAAGCCTTCATAAAATCTAAATAATAAATAATAATAAATAATCCTAATCAATAGCACCTTCAGCTGCACCCAAAAACAAATCAGCAACTAATGCAATTCACATCATGTTAATGTTATATGTCAGTACTCATTTGTCTTGCTTAACATGTAGGCTATTACACGTATTTGTTGCATCTGGGTGTTCTTCCCAATGGAGAAATTTATAGTAGTCTATCCATGAAGCGACAAGGGCAGTAGTAATTTTGCCGTTGCCTTCTATTCCAGAAAAGGTTGCACCTGACTAGCAGCCAAAGCTGGGGGATGGCCCTGCTGGCCACAGTTCCCACCTGCTTTGAGATGAGAATCCAGAAGCATTGCAAGAGTGTGCACCAGCTCTTTCTCACAGAGCACAACCCCATCCACAACTAAAGTTGGTATCATCCCAGAATCATTTGGTCTCTGAACCTGAAGCCACTTCATTTTGGTAGGGTTGAATCTCAACTTGTTTCTACCCATCCAGACACTTAAAGAACCCTTCCAGGGACTAGTATATTTGCTTTATTTCCCTTTCCACCCAGATTCGCATACCTTTGGTTTAGAAAGGACTGAATCAGAGAATACATTAACAAACCATTAAATATGATGCACCTGTAGCCCATACACAAAAATGTACTTAAAATGCATTCAAAAAAGCCTTCAGCTTCTTGTAAATATAAATTGATTTTGCATTCTGCTATGATTCAACATCCTTTATCTGCTTCCGCTTCTTTAAAAAAATTAAATAGCATTAACTTCATAGCCAGTGATAGACAAAACTGTACGTGTTGGTTTCAAAAATTCCTCCCAATTGATTAATGTTAAGCTTAATTGTTTTACAGAATAGTCTTTTAATTAATGTTATATTTGCTATGTGCATTTGGATTCCCTGACCACTTGCTCCCTCTGCTGACCGCATCTCTGTGCTCACGTTGTGCATGACAGAGAAGTACAAAACGTTAGTGACAGAATTAGAAGAGTCCTAAATAAGTTGTAGACGGTGACTCATCACCAGATCACTGACACTGACATTTTAGCTTCAGTCAACTGGCCATCTGCACTGGCCATCTGAACAGAGTAGGAATGTTTTGTTCTTAACAGAGACCAGAAAAAGAAAATGCTTTCATACATTTGTGGATTTATGTCATTGTAGTATGAATTCATCCATTTTACACCCCGCCAAAAAAAAAACCATGCAGGGATATGTCATACACAGAGTCAACTACTTTGCCTATCCTATATGCACCTTTTGATTGCCTGGTCAGTCATAGAAAGGGCTCTAATACAGGGGTCCTTAAACCCAGGGCCGTGACCCACTATTGGGCCACGGCCCATCCAGAACGGAGCCACAGAAGCAATGGGAGAGTGTGCATTTGCGGGCGCAGCAAATGGGAGAGTGTGCATTTGCGGGCGCAGCAAGCACAAATGCCAGCCGCTTGCACAAGTGGAGCTGTGCATGTGCACTCACCCGCCACTCCCACAGAACCATCCCCTCTCCCCCCCCCGCTCCGCCAGTCTGCAAGGCGAGAAAGGTTGGTGACTGCTACTCTAATATGCTAAGCAATAATTATATTTCAAATAGATTCCAGACCAGAAGCCAGTTAATTAATTCTACAAAGGATGTAAGGCCAACTTCATGAAAATGTCCTCCTTCCTGAAGGAAACATAGTAAATTGTTGAAAGAGGAATGCATTTTTATAATGGATTTTCCTCATTAAACAGAGAACAGCAGTTATCCTTACCTACACATTTTAACATTCATTTTGCCTGTGAAGACAAAGCAAAAACCAACAAAATAAAAACAATCCTAAATGTGGAAAAGTTGTAAAGGGCGTGTATAAACAATTTATTCTTTCCGAAAAATAAAAAGAGCAAATTCAAGAGCAAAAAGGTTTTAAACTGTTGATTGGAGTATTTGCATGCAGAGTATTGTTTTCTCCTCCTTGTTCCCTGAATAGCAAAACAGAAAAATTATATGTAATTAAAATGGAAAAAAGTATCAATTAGCAGTGATTCTCAAGAGCTGGGGAAAGTGTTGACTAATGAGAAAAACAGAACTCAAATTTAGCAGTCTCTTCACAGCAAGATTATCCTGGAGAAAACAGACATTTTCTCTCCAGTAAAATTTAAATTAAAAAAGAAATAGGAAAATATTGTTTATAATTTAGAAATACTTAACACTTTTGAAAGACACAGGCTTGCAAAAATTGCTTCATGGTGGCCAAACTGGGGGTCCAATAATTTTCTTTTTTTACCTTTTTTTTTTAGAAAGAACATACCTGAATAAAAGTTTTCCGGTGAGACCGTTCCATCAGGGCAACCTGGTCTACCCCAAATATGGTACAGAGCATACTGCTTCCGCTTTTGCCTTTGACTCTAGCTGATGAGAGCTAAGTAGCTCAAAATAGCTGTACTAGTCTCCCTTTAATTTTTTGTCAGTAAATTTAAATTTAACAGCATACCTGAATGTGACAAAAAAAAAAAAAACCATTAAAAACAGTATTCCAAGTACATGTTTGAAATGGCAGGAATTTAATTATAACTGATTTAATTATCTTGCTCTGTCTGACGTTCCGATAAAATGCTAAAATGTTTACTTTGATTAAAGAATAGAACCATCTACCCTGGATTCACATATCCCACTAAACCAGTACAGTATCTCTCAACCTTGGCAACTTTGAGATGAACTTCAATTCCCAGAATTCCCTAGCCAGAAAGTAAAAGAAGGGGCTGCTCAGACTTCAGGTATAATTAGAAACAGAATTTAGAGTGTACCAGTCCAAGGCCCAAACCTCAGGTACTGACATAGTTGAAGAAATCGCTTCAATACAGTATTTATCCTCTCTCAGATCTAATGAATGTGGAGTTGCTCACATATAGGAGTTTTAAAAAGGAATCTTTAAAAGAAATAAAGGCCTGTTGTTTGCAGCTGAGAGACAACACCATCATGTATCCATTCTGCTTCTCAACCTTGATGTTCTAAGTCACAGCAAAATATATGAGCCGTTCCTATGGATTGAGGCTTAGGGACAGGGTCACAAGTGTTGCATCCTGTCCATCCTCTTCCTCAAATTCACAGTTCTGGGAAATAAATAGTGGACTGTGGATAGCTCTGCAAAAAAGCCAATGACTGTGGTGCAATGAAGAGCCAGCAAAGACCAGCTCTTTGATCATTCCTCTCCAGACAAGGAAAGGACTTGAGATTGCTCATAAATCTTCAAGACAGCACTTTAGAGCTCTGGTATATAAGGGAATAGCCGTCTTGCTCTAAGTGCAATTGGGGCTTTGAAAGGACAGAGGTATTAGAAGGGATTTTTGATTTAATACAGAACAGAGGGAAAGAGAGGGAGGAAGAGAGAGAGGAAGAGAGAGAGGAAGGGGGCAGAGGAAGGAAGGAAGGAAGGAAGGAAGGAAAGAAGGAAGGAAGGAAGGAAGGAAGGAAGGAAGGAAGGAAGGAAGGAAGGAAGGAAGGAAGAAAGGAAGAAAGAAAGGAAGAAAGAAAGGAAGAAAGGAAGGAAGGAAGGAGGAGTCACACATTTATGTGTGTGTGATACAGGGATGGAGATATATGCATATATGAGCTATTTTAATAAACCATAACCATATTTCACTGTACTGCAATAGACAATGTAGTCCATAATACATTCTTATTATAGTATTATTCTCTCAATATTAAGTCTGATGATGATGATGATGATAAAAGAGTTGGAAGGGGCCTTGGAGGTCTTCTAGTCCAATCCCCTGCTCAGGCAGGAAATCCTATACCATTTCAGACAAATGATTGTCCAGTCTCTTCTTAAAAACTTCCAGTGTTGGAGCATTCACAACTTCTGGAGGCAGGTTGTTCCACTGATTAATTGTTCTGACTGTCAGGAAATTTCTCCTTAATTCTAGGTTGCTTCTCTCTTTGATTAGTTTCCATCCATTGCTTCTTGTCCTGCCTTCAGGTGCTTTGGAGAGTATTCACAACATAGAATCATAATGACACAAAGTATTCCTCCTTTTGGATGGCTAATATAAATAAAATGTTGAAGATAAGGCATTATTACTTATTAGCAGCACTCCTTGTTGACACCAGATTTATTTTTCTTAATGTATAAATACGTAAATGGATTGGTAGAAGGGAAATAAAGCATGTATCCAACTAAACAGAATATGCTATAATCGTAACATTATTTGATAATGGTTGATGATTTGACGTGCATTCCAGAAGTGTCAAAAAAAAAAGTTCTCAGGGCCTATTTAAGGCAAATGTATGTGGTCTAAACAAGGACAACAGAAATCTGCCAAGGCTTAAAAACTGATACTACACTTCATAATTTAATGAGGTCTCTTGAGCCCCTATTAAAGAGCCTCTTTTTAAGGGTCCACACACTTTGAATAGAGTATGGCTTATGAAGCAAGCACAGCCTTGGCTTCAGAAAAATTATCATGGCTGATCTTGCAAACCAAACCTGTAGTGCCAGAGATCTACAAAGACATTCTTCTACAATGGAATAACTCATGAGGAAAAGCAACTATCTCCATTTCACATGGTAGCATAAAATCAGGCTACCATTTAAGAAACCAGCAGCCAATTCGGTGTAGTAATTGATGGGTTGGACTAGAAACTGGAATTTCTAGTCCTCTCTTAGGCATGGACATAGTCTGGGTGATTTTGACTCACTCACTCATTCAGCCCAACCCACCTTAAAGAATTCTTGTTGTGAGGAAAATAGAAGTCAGGAATATTATATAAGATAGAAATCTAATAATAATAACAGTAACAACTTGGCAGGAAAGAACAATGCCAGCCTTCCCTAATCCCCAAAGTCTCAGTGATGCCATACTGGCTTGGGAACTTGGAGACTGAAGCCAACACACCTGGAAGACATTTACACTAGGGATGGGTAAGTTACACTGTACTTGGGATAATATGACTACAGCATCTTCATTAATGGTATGAATCCTCTATGTGAAAGAGTCTAGTCCAGTGGTGGCGAACCTATGGCACGGGTGCCAGAGGCGGCACTTGGAGCCCTCTTTGTGGGCACACATGCCGTTGCCCCAGCCTTGCCTCCCCCTGCAACCCCCTCCTCACCAGCAGCCCCCCGGAGGAGAGTCACCCCCGAGCATGGCCCACACGGAGCAGTGCAGCCAAGGACATGGCAGCCAGACAGCGTAGACAAGACTCTGCCCTCATGCCCCATCACACACAGCTGATGCTGCGGGGTATGGACAGAGGGCTGGGTGATCTGCGGCGGGCCCTGGAGGCAGTGAGTGGCCCTGCGGGCAGGCGGGATAGGGGCGGGGCAGGGGGTGGAGTGGGGGCGGGGCCAATTTTTGGGCACTCGGTCTCTAAAAGGTTCGCCATCACTGGTCTAGTCCCTGTGAAAATAACTGGGAATTGCAACTTAAAAACATCACAGATTCATTGTAACAAGCTTTTGTGTCCACACCACCACCACCACCACCAATTGTCTCCAGACAACACTTCAAATTGTAATTGGTTATATAAACCATGATGGTTCCAAATGGTTGGATTCACATAACTGCACTAAAACTAAATAGATGTTCTGTCCCCATCTAACACACACACCCAAACAGCCAGCCGAGGGTTAAATAACTTCTCCACACTCCGTAACTGCCTGCCAAGAACTTTTACTCAGAGAACACAGAAACAAAAAACAATACACACAGTTTGAAATTCAATCCACAGCAAACTACTTCGCCAGAGATTTAGCTTTGTCCGTCACAGAGTCCAAATGGCCACCACCTCCCTTTTATAGCCTGTGGGGTGTGGTCCAGTGACTCAGCTTAATTTCTGGCACGCCTCCTTTTCTGCTGCGCACGCTTGTCACGCCTATGCTGGCGTGGATCCAGCCACAACGTATCTTCATCACTATCCGAAACACCTGGCTCCAGGCCAATCTCAGAAACACCCGGCTCCTGGTCAATCTCTTCTCCGTCGGGAGACACCTGAGGCATTGCCAGAGAGGAGGGTCCTGGAGAGGGAGGCCTGGCCATCTCCTCTCCTTCATGTTCGGAGCCTTCTTCCTCTGATAAGAGGGGCTCACAAGACGGAGCCATAACAATATGAATGTTTGGCTTTAGCTTGGATGTTTGGCGAACTCATCCTTTGTGAAGCAAGATGATCTTGAAGTTTGATGCTAAGCTAGGCAGGAGCAACTCAAAGACCTTGGAAGAAATGCCCATACCATTTCTGTCCCATAACTTCAGACTTAGAAGGAACAAAATATAAATCTTAGATACAAACACAGATATGACTGCAAACGGCACTCTGAGAGTTAAGGCAACAGTTTCAACATCTTCATGCCTTCAAGGCTGGCTTTGAGGGAGTTTCTTTTTAAAGAAGGCATTTCAGAAGCTTTAAAGATAGGATAGAAGTTCAACCAAACTGCAGGGTAAGGGCTTTTCCCTCCTGTTAACCTCTGATAACATCTGCCCAAGGTCTTCTTTAACCAACGGCAGTTAGACATGTGTAGGACAACATGATTAACAAACTTCCAATGCTTCTGTGTTGTGCTATCCTGATATCCAAACATCTGATCACCAGTTGCACAGTACACCCTTTTAAATCTTTATTCTTTTTAGTCAGTTTGGCATCCCCCACAATAGACGGCAAATAGCTATGGGATGGTTTTCTGATTTTATTTTTATTTTATTTTTATTTTTTTCAGAAGGGAGGGAAAGATCTCTTACAGACAAGCTAAGCAATTGTTTCCCGCTTCTCTTGTTCAGATGTGCCCTGCGGTAACCCTTGTGCTCCGAAATGCTCATATTAGTTATTTCAAAGTTGGGTGCAGAGCTGTGCTTTCCCATGTCTGCCACTAATGACTTGCAGCTGTTGCTAATCTGTGCCTCTGATTTCCTTTGATTACTATGTGTATTGATGCCTCTGGTAAATAGGCATCTGCCAGGTGCCAACACAATTGGGGAGGGGAGATATAAAAAGTTCCCTGTTTCAAACTCAATGTGACATTGTGTGAGCTGGGTTAGAGAGAGAGAAAAGGGGCACATCTGTCTCTTTAACTATTGAAGGGCAAGCAGTTATGGGGATTCTTGTTGCGTGCTTGGGCAGGGAAATTCCTCTGTCCCCGGGGCAGGGGGGGGGAAATAAAATCCTACGCACACAAATACATATATTTATTCATTTTAAGAAATGACGATAATAAAGCAACAAATGCACAATCAGAGGAGCCAGGGCTTCCAAGGAGGCTTTGCATCAGCATGCAGCAGCCATTAACAAATGCCAGGGCAAGCTTCCAGATAACCTTTAAGTTAAAGCTACTAAAAATGATACCCCATGGTTTAAAGAAATAGATTGTGGAGCAGACCACTTGCATGGCTTGTGACAGCTAACTCTCCTTTGCACTTTCAGCTAATGAATGTAATTTTTGGACTGCAGAGTACAGGAAGTCCTTGACTTACAACAATTCATTTACTGACCATTTAAAGTTACAATGGCACTGATAAAAGTGACTTATGGCCAGTTTTTGCACTTATGACCATTGCAGCATCTCCATCACATGATCAAAACTGGCATGTACTTATATGACAGGTGCACTGTCTCCATGTCATATAATCACATTTGTAATCTTCCCAGCTGGCTTCTTATTCAAGCAAAATCGAAAGGGGAAGTCAAATTCACTTAACACTTGCATGGCTCATTTAACAACTGTAGTGATTCACTTAATATCTGTGGCAAAAAAGGTCATAAAATGGGTCAAAACTCAGTTAACAAATGCCTTGCTTAACAGTAGAAATTTGGGGCTCAGTTGTGGTTGTAAGACTATGTGGTTTATGCATGTTGAAACCCACATATTGGCTTCTTTTTAAAATGTAAAATAAAGCCACACACACACACTCCAGCCACTGCAATCCTAAGATTATGTTTGAGCTTACCACTGCAATGAAATAACCTGTGGTTTCCACTAAATCAGTAGCCCAGATGTGGGACTGTGTCCACATAACACATTAAGACAAAATAAGTTTGACAACTTTGTGGTTCAGTAGATCCCATCACTGCAGCCATCTTGTTTTTCCTGTTGTGGTGAGGCAATCCACCTGGCAGTCCCTGGCTGTCCCCATCACTCTTGTTCCCAGAGCCAGCCAGGGACTTCCATCTGCTAATTATCCCAGATGGCAACACCTATCCACTAACTTTGTCTTCCATTAAAGATGTCATTCTGAATTACAGTATTGAAAAGTTTAGAGACAAAGAAACAGGAGCCAATTAACTTGCCCAACACCCAGGAGAGGCATTTAACTGTATAATCCTGAAAGAATTAACTTATTAAAAATCACTGTGGCTCAGACCTGACTGATTTGTTTTGCTATCAGAATATGTTTGAACTTCAACAGTAAAATGGATCTTGGAAAGGTCTACCTCAAAACATAAAACTCATATTCAAGCCTGTTCAGAATATCCAGATTGGGGTCATAGAATATGCTAAACTGCAAAGAGTCAGATGAATAAGTCACCATATGCCGGCTTCCCACAATACACTGAGATAACACCAAATAAACTGTATTTTATTTAAGCACATTATGTGAATTTAGCGCTAATTGTCTTGGCATAAACCTGTGTGTTGGGTTTGCTTCTGAGTGTCCAGGATGTTGTGGGGAAAATATATATTTGCTGCCTTGAGTTATTTATAAAAATAATAAAGGTGGGATTTAAAAAATCATATATATGGAAAGTACAGGCCAAAGTGGTACCGGTGGTGATAGGAGCACTTAGGACTGTGACTCCTGAGCTGGGAAACTGGTTCCAACTGCCCAGGTTTGAGACCCAAGCACCATATGATGGTGAACTTCCGTCCGTGCCCCAGTTCCTGCCTACCTAGCAGTTCAAAAGCATGCAAATGCGAGTAGATAAATAGGTTCCACTTTGGTGGGAAGTAACAGCATTCTGTGTGCCTCAGCATATAGTCATATAATCACATTCCCATGGAAATGTCTTTCATAGTCAACCATTTTTTTATTCAATTTTCATTCCCAATCCTATGTCTGCAAAACATGGAATTCAAGGCTGATCATCCCCACCTATCTTTCTTTTCTTTTTTTCTCTTGCAACACTTCTGAGTATTTATTATCTATGTGAATTGGAAAACTCCCCTGGTGAAACTTAACATCACTCCATCTGTAGTTAGAACTCCATCTGCTAAATTTCTGCTTATTGAGTTATTGCAAAACACAGAGAACACACACACACACATTCTCTCTCTCTCTCTCTCTCTCTCTCTCTCTCTCTCTCTCTCCCTCTCTCCCCTCCCCTCCCCCCTCCTTCCCTCCCTCTTTTGCAGAATCCTACAAAATATAATGAAAAAAGCATTTTCAGACATGTTGGCTAGGAAATTAGGAATATTAATGCCCAACACAATTGGAGGCCATCAGGAAGAACTGAGCCCAAAATCTATCCTATAAAGCCTACAAATGAATGACCACAAAAAACTACAAGCTAGGGGTTTTTTTCCTAAATAATGCATGCTTATTTAACAAGTTCTGCTGCATTTAGAGAGATTTTTTTCCTCCATGCATGCCCTGATAATTTCAGACTTAAAACTATGTTTCATTGTTATTAAAGAAAAAAGGTACCCTAATTTAATCCAGATTATTATATCCTGTGAATTAAATTCCTTTGCTCTAGAGGAATTCAGTGACACTAGTAGCCTCTTCAACAATTGCTGAATTCAAAATCCTTACCAATTAATAAAGTTACATGGATAACTAAGATGGAAGGCTTTAAAAAAACATGTTCCTTTCACTGACAAGGAATGAATAAAGTACCTGGATGTGTTATCTTTCACTTCAGAGACTCCCAAAGGTTCTTTAAAGAGCCTGAAGTTGTTTAATACTACAAAAGGAGAGAAAGGGGAAAAATCTGGAATTCCCACTTGGATTTTCCTCTTGCTACTGGCAAGATTTGTGTCCACAAGCCAAGAGTAACCTGCCAGGGGAAAATGTTCCTCTTTTTAATGGCATGAAGGAGACAGGAAATTTATGTTATCTCCCCCATGGCATATCTTGTTACCAGAAACTTGCATGCTGTAACTTATTAACAGAACTCTGTGTCACAGAGCAGAGATTGAAGAGAGTACAAGGAAATGTTAGGTCAGAAATCAAAATGAGAGAGCTGAGTGTTTGGGTCCCAGGAAGCATCTCAAATGTTTGCCTCTTCTAAAATTGCTACATTCAGGAAGAAAGCACAGAGAGCATATTAAAAAAGATTTGTTTAGGTGATGGACTGTATAAATATTCCTTCCAAACCACATCATCAAGAGGCTTGGTTCAAGGTGTATCCTTTGAGATTTTCAGCATATATTATGGATACTCCTTCTTTTAAGGAACTCCTAGTCCTATTTTTTATTATGGAAATAATGTAGAGAAATATTCATCTTAGAGTAATGATTTCACGTATCATCTGTACTAAAGAAACTTAGAAGTCATTCTTTTTCTTCTTTTTCTGTTTATCATTTAATTTTGTATTTTTTTTGAAAATGCTAATAAAGTTTCTATGGAGATTTTCAGTCCTAAAGGTCATGGTTGTCCCAAAGATGCTTTTCAAAAGGCAACTGGATTTTCTTGTTTTTGTTTTAACTTGAAGACATTATGATTCTCATCCAAGAACCTTCTTCAGTTCTGACTGAATGGCGGTGGTGGGGAGGGGAATGGAAGGACTTATATTTGGTTGCTGGAATTGGGTATGTCTAGTTTAACGAAGAGAAGGACGAGGGGGGACATGATAGCAGTGTTCCAATATCTCAGGGGCTGCCACAAAGAAGAGGGAGTCAAGCTATTTTCCAAAGTGCCTGAAGGCAGGACAAGAAGCAACGGGTGGAAACTAACCAAAGAGAGAAGCAACCTAGAACTAAGGAGAAACTTCCTGACAGTTAGAACAATTAACCAGTGGAACAACCTGCCTCCAGAAGCGGTGGATGCTCTAACACTGGAAGTTTTTAAGAAGAAACTGGACAGCCATTTGTCCGAAATGGTATAGGGTTTCCTGCCTGAGCAGGGGGTTGGACTAGATGACTTCCAAGGTCCCTTCCAACTTTATCATTATTATTATTAATCCAAACCTTTCTTTCCCCAAGTTCTTTTTTAGGGACACCCCCCAAAAAACCTTAAAGGGGTGTTGATTACTGTATTCCCAGTAGAAATCAAACTTGTGTCCACAGAGGAGATTTTAAAAAAAAGTAAAGATGGCGGCTGTGAGGCCTGCCCCTTTTTAACCAGGATCTACAAATGAGCAAAAAAAAAGCACAACTACTTTTAGCCTCTGTAAATCCTGCTAAAATCCTTTTATATATGGTGTAGTTTGTATATAAAGAAGAGGCTGTAAGCAGTGGTGGGATTCAAATATGTGAATAACTGATTCTCTGTGTGGATGCTGCTTCCGGAAGTCCATTCTGGGCCTGGGCAACAAAAAATTAGCTACCGGTTCTGCCAAAGTGGTTTGAACAGGCTGTATCCCACCATTGGCCATAAGCCAGGGGTAGGCAACTATGGTCCCTTTACGATCTGAGGATTTCAGCTCCCAGAATTCCTGAGCCAGCATGCAGCCTTCCTTATTTGAAAAGGTCATAATTGTTGTGTACTGTTTTAAGGGGGTAGAGACAATGTTGAAAAGGGAGCATAGATCAGATTTTGGAGAAGGGATAGATTCTCTGTAACACGAATGCCACCATTCTGTCCCAAACTGTTTTTAATCTAGCAACCGTATCTTTTAATGTAAATAAGCTACAAAATAGTTTGAGGAAATAAAGGCAAGGTGTACACTGCAATGATATCATAGAATAATCTGCAACATCAGTCATTGGTTCTGACTCATAGCGAAGCAGAGAGAGGGGAGGGGACCCCATGAAAAGCTTGGTATTGCATTAATCATTTAATATGGCTTTTGGACATAGCTGAAACAAATGATGCAAAGAGATAGTATCTCTTTGGCTTTCCCTCCATGGCCCTTCATCCGTAAGTGATAATCCACAGAGTGAAGAGAACATATTTCACTCTAATTAGGGAGGAGCTAATTATCTCTCATCAATTAGATCCTACAACAGTTATCTGTAAACAGTTGTTGGAGATACACATAAACAGATTAGGGACTGAAAGCCTAATTAATAAGAAATAATGAGCTCTTTCCTGTACAAGGTAGAAAAGGCATATTCTTCCTCTGCAGAGGCCATTGCAGAAGCTCCACAAAGGGATGCAGAATGTATGTTGAACGAGAGTTCACAGGTATCACTACTTAAGCAAGATATTTTTTTTTGTTTCTTATACTCATCTGATTATTACTAGTACTATTTTGAATTTAAAGTACCACCCCTGGCAATGGCATATTACAAAAGAAGCAAAAGATAGGAAGAGAATAATACAGCCAGGTAAAGAGGAAAATCTTGTAGTTGAAAAGTACAACATTGTATGGAAAATGTTGTAGCAGAAAAGGCTATAGTTTTAAGTCAGCACGTGATACAGTCTATCAAGGTCCTTGTCTAAACCTTCAGTTTCATGTGGCCTGCACAGTTGACTTGCAAAGACTGTTCAAAGTGCAAAATATCCATCATGACTTTCCAAAATCCCATGCCATCCAGATATCTTGCAAGGGGGATGAAAAAAAATAATTCCCAGTCAGCTATAGGAATGGTTGTTCTACCCAGTCAGGCTTGGGAAAGATTGTTCTTATCAAATATTGGCCCTGGGATCAATAACATAATTTTTACCAAGAATGAACTGCTCCAAATAAAATTGATATACTGATCATTCTGAGGATGAGCAGGTGAAGAGTTTCAAGGGCATCAATATTGTTACAAGAAAGCAAGGAGATATTCTATAGGTGTATTGTTAGATGGTAAGAATCACTGAAGAATAGATCCCCCAAATTTCAATATAGATTATTTATTTGCTAATTTATATCCCCAACTTTTTTTCAAAAGCATTTCTATATGAAATGCTCTGCTCCAATAATCTATCAGTAGACTAGACAAAGAAATAGTGTTTGGCCCATAATAACCCAACACACTTTCTAGATTTCTCTGGGACTATTCTAATTCCTCAACCACCACAACCGATAACCCAATTTCACACATTGTGCACAGTGTCCATAAAAGCAACAGACTTTGGGTACTTTTTTTTGTTGAAGACTAATCATACACAAATAGAATCTCACCTGGTATTCTGAACTAGAAAATAATATCTCAGTGATATAGCATACAGCCAGCCCTTTTGAGCTATATAAATTAATAAATAATCTCTGACCGCAACCCTGCAACTGATTTCATGCATTGATCTGTCTCTGCCTTCTAAGAATCTTTAATGTTAAAAAATGTTCTTTAACGAATTCTATTATTTTATTCCATTCCAAAATAAGTAAACAGTATGTTCTGGGCTGGCATTTAAATCTCAGAGCTTTGGACCTCTCATCCTCATATTTTTAGGGTTATCAGAAAGATCATGAGAGGGATGGTGATAAAGATACCAGGCTAGAAACTGGGAGATGGTGAGTTCTGGCCCTGCCTTGGACCCAAAAGCAGCTGGGTGACCTTGAGCCAGTCACTCTCTTTCAACCCTTGGAAGAAGCCACTGGCAAACCCAAAATTTATTGAGAAAACAGCAGGAATTTGTGCGACCATAAAACCAAATAGTAAAATCCTTGCCCTCTTATTTGATCAATTAATGAACAAATTTGGAAATGTACAATAAATTCCACACTGAATATATTTATGTTTGGTTTTTTCCTCTAGAAAAAAAATCATTTTTGTATGGAAAAGCAACCATAAATTAGTCTCTCCCATACACTAATAGATAAACCATGCAAAACACATACCTCTGCTTGCATCAAGTACAGCAACGATTTAAAGTGTTTTTTGAAGATACATAATGTCTTGTTATATAAGGATGAATAGTTCAGTCATGACAGATTTTATCCCTGCTTTCTTCCTTTACTGTTGGGTGATACGCAAGATATATATTTGTACTGTTGTAGAATTTAATCTTATACCAAGACTGATCTTTCAAAAGTTTTTAAATCACCTTTTTCAGACTTTCAACTCACACATTACTAGAGCTGAAAATATTTTAGAGCTGATGACCACCTTTGAATTTTGGAGAATATATAGTGGCAGCTTACAAAAAAAACAAAACAAAACATTGGGGGCTTAAGGAATTACTGTATTACTTCCAGAGTAAAGAAGGCCAGTCAACAACCATATTTACCAGTAAACAAACTGGTGAGATTACATCTTGCTTGAGGTTCCCAGTTTTACTCTTTCTTTAGGCACGTTTCCAACAAACCATAAGGCTGAAGTTTCCTGTCAGTTTTTGTTATAAGACACCGTGGGACTTGTTAGATTGCGCAGGCAGTAAGACACGAGTCGAGTGACAGTCAGCTCTTGGTTTATTGGCAAGGCATAAGGTAAATCCGGACTGGCTCTCTGGGCCAGGGGAGCCCTCTTTTATGGGATTCCCCTGGCTTGTAATCACACAATTCCATTGGCTGGCAAGACCCTGTTGCTAGTTAGCCAACCAGCAACGGGCATG
>NW_015386620.1:1358836-1364090 GCF_001527695.2 Protobothrops mucrosquamatus | reverse complement strand
GCTTGTAATCACACAATTCCATTGGCTGGCAAGACCCTGTTGCTAGTTAGCCAACCAGCAACGGGCATGAAACTGTATGCAGATGGAGAAGGGCAATCACCCTTAATGGGCGATCAATGGTGAAGGGCAATCACCCTTAATGGGTGATCAGGATATGCATAGGGGATTAAGGGGGGGGAATACAAAGAACACAACAGGACTCCTACTTGAAGGAGAGAGAATGCCTAAAAATTAGTCCTTGCTTCAAGGACTTGCTTGATTGCTTAGCCCTGCTCAGCACCAGTAGCTGGAAGAAATCATTTGGCTTTGTGGATCCTAGAAGGACTCTACAAAGTTATATCAAAAACAAGAATGAGAGATGGGGAGTGACAATCCAGGAACTGGTGATGTGCTCAAGAGACAGTTAATATTTCTAAGAAATCATGACATCCTCTAGGTTTTGCTAATCCACCCAGAGAACAAGTGCAGTACAGCTAGTCCTCGACTTACAACAGTTCATTTAATGACTGTTCAAAGTTACAACAGCACTGAAAAAAGTGACTTATGTCTGTTTTTCACACGACCATTGCAGCATCCCCATGGTCATGGGAACAAACTTTGGGCGCTTAGCAAATGGCATGCATTTATGACAGCTGCAATGATCCAGGGTCACATGATCACCTTTTGCGACCTTATGACAAGCAAAGTCAATGGGGAAGCCAGATGCACTTAACAACAGTGTAACTAACTTAACAACTACAGAGGTTCACTTAACAACTGTGGCAAGAAAGGTCGTAAAATGGGGACAACATTCACTTAATAAATATCTTGCTTAACAACAGGAATTTTGGGCTCAGTTGTGGTCCTAAGTCAGGGGTGTCAAACTGCTGGCCCGCGGGCCGGATGCATCATAGCAAAACCGCACCCACCCCATTGCTGGCAATGGCAAAAAAGTCACAATACGTCACGACACGTCACATGACATTGTGAGTTTGACACCCCTGTCCTAAGTCGAGGACTACCTGTAGTACTTTTTCAACATCGCTCAACAACCCCTCTACAGTTCCCTTATTGTCCACTCCCTGGCTAGACACACTATTACAGGATTATTATTTTTTATGATTGAGAACAAATGTTCTCAAAATACATACGGCTTGCAGGCTGTATGGCAACAACTGCCTTTTAGATCGGAATGCCTGAATCCAGCAGAGAGAATTACTGCTATTGCACTCTCCTCCCAGTGTCCTTCCTCCTCATACCCATCTCTCGTCTTTCTCAGCCATCTCCAAATGGCAACATTCAGATTCTGCTTGCTTAATTGGGCCCCTTTGGGGACACCATACACGTTCAATCAACTGTGCTTGGCAAAGCACTTAATGTTCAAGGGTTGTCGGAACCAAGGAAGACAGCCTTCCATTAAAAATACTGTCTGTTTTCCCTTTGTGAGAAGGGGCTCTGAGAATATATGAGTCAACTAACATGTCAGCACTATAACTCACTGATCATGAGGGTTTAGGCTCATCAGGCATAGTCATTCTGAGCTGAACTATCTCTTAGTCCAAATAAGTCACCTTCATTACTGTGGAGTGTATTAATGTTGTTACAGCTGTTAAGTCCTTGTTTTCGAAGTCATTAGGCTTTGTGCCAGAAAGAATTCCTGGGCATTCTTTCCTCATCAACATCTAACATGTTCGTAGGTTTTCAGAGCTGCTCAGCAGCCAAATCAGGCTTATTTAATCCAGATGGATAGCTCATTAAATTATCCCAGGGATGCCCTTTCCTTTTCCAGGGTTTAATTTGAGGGTTAAAATATATTTTGCTCTTGCTGAGGATAGGGAGAGAAGAGGAGATGAGTGTCCATCGTTCACAGGGCTTTGATTTACATTTATTCTAACCATTTCATAATTGTCTGAATTAACAGCTGGAAGCGAGGAACTGATTTACTTAGGTGTGCTGTTTTATTCGGGGCAGAAGTTTGACTGTGATAAGAGATCTGATCTAATAAGATTGGTTTTTATATAGCCATGCTTGGTAAAATTAGCATTCCTTTAAGGAGAGATGGAGCTCATATTTAGCAAGGATGCAGCATGGGCAGAACTGTACCCTATATGTGAATGAGTCCAAGATTATGATTTTTTTTCCCCTCTGGTTCTTTAGTGTGGGGTGATTGATGATACCTTTACAGGTAATCCTCGACATCCAATAATTCATTTAGCAACCATTCAAGGTTATAACAGCACTGAAAAAAAGTGACCATTTTTCACACTTACAGCTATTGCAGCATCCCCACAGTCATGTGATCAAAATTCAAACACTTGCTTGCTTGCTTGCTTGCTTGCTTGCTTGCTTACTTACTTACTTACTTACTTACTTACTTACTTACTTACTTACTTACTTTCTTACTTACTTTCTTACTTACTTAACATATGGCATACAATGTCAGGGAAATCTACACATGCTAGACACAATGCAGCCCTCACAGCCTAGATTGCTAGTTCATTCTGTTCAGTACTTGCATGCCAATCCTTGGTGCACCATGGGGGAGTAAACTAGCCTTACATTAGCTAGCAGTGCTTGGGTTGCTGGCTCATCCAGGCTCCTTTGCTGCTGTCACCTCACTTCGCCTCGTGCCGCAATGCCTTGCATCCAGCCAGGTCCAGTGTCGGCTTCCCTCTCCATGCACACAAACGCAGCTAGGTTTTTCCCACAGAAGTAGTATTACCCATTTATCTACTCACAACATTGCATGCTTTCAAACTGCTGGGTGGACAGGAGCTAGAGATGAGATTGGGGAACTCACTCCATCTCATGGAGCAGGGGCTTGAACCGCTGCAGTGCAGACCATTTTTGGCTGGCAGCTCCAGCGTCATTAAGCCACTAAGCCCTCTTATCCCCACTTGGCATGTATTTATGATGGTTGCAGTGTCCCGGGGTCATGCGATCACCTTTTGCGCCCTCCTGACAAGCGAAGTCAGATTCATTTTACAACTGTGTTACTAACGGAGCAACTGCAGTGATTCACTTAGCAATGGTGGCAAGAAAAGTTGCAAAGTGGGGCAAAACTCACTTATCAACTGTCTCGCTTAGCAACAGAAATGTTGGGCTCAATTGTGGTCATAAGCCGAGGACCAACTGTACTTTTCAAAATGTGTTAAGCATATTTTATCGCACACATAATAGCTTGTCCATATAGAGCAAAAAAAAATGGCACTGATTCTCAGCAATAATAGTTAGCAGAACTTTTATTGTCTGTGAAAAGGGGCTTAAGGGCTCTATGCAGCCCAGAGCCTTCTGGCTGCACACTTCTGCTTTAAAGTAAATACAGAATAGACAGTATCTCTCTCCAAAACATTTTTTAAAAGCCTTTTTTCAATATGGTTTCTCCAGCAATGTATTGCCATCTCCCAAAATTCTCAATAAGCACAACATGCTTTTTAAGTGGTGCATGAAGAGGAGACTGCAGATTCTCTGCCAAATGGCTGTCCCAAATGATTACTGATTTTAATGTTATTGACTACATGAAAAGGAGGGACTGGTTATCATGTCCTGCTTTGTTTCTCAGAAAGGTGGACAGACCAGAGCAATGTAGTATGAGAACATCCTTGTCTACTTGTATTTTGCTTTGACTGGATGGATATCATCCACAGGAGAGAACAAGGGCACATTGACTCTTCCTAACAAAAAGCAAATAATCCAGAATGAAGAATAATATAAATGATAATAACCATGAGGGGCCCATATTAGACTTTAGGGATTGTGCATGTCAACCAACTCTGCTTTAACCACCTAGGGGAATTTGAAAATTGTACAGAAAAGTTTGACTTTGAGAATATATTAAAAGTGTTGCATATTCCCAGGATCCAAATTCTTCTAGAAATCCCTCATGAAGAAGATGGATACACCTTTAGAGACCCTCAGAAATGCTTTTAATGTCTTGTTTTGAAGTTATTCACTCAAAGAATATTCCTGATTCATGACTCTCAAATCCACTCAAGTGTCTTATAAATTCCCTCAAGAAACAGGCATGTGTCTAGCATATGTGAAAAAATACCCCCTGGTGCCCAGTTCTCCGAAGGGACTAATGTTGATCTGGCAATAATGCTTTTTTAAAAAAAATTAAAAATCCTGCATATTGTTTTAAAGCAAGTTCTATGACCTTGTTTCAATATGATAGCAAAATACTGCAATGCAGCTTCCTGTAATCACTCCGGTTAAATTAAAGAGGTAGGACTGAACTGAGTAAGAAGATCCGAAATGGGGGACGTACACTTGTCTACACAGGGGGAGATCCAAACACAAGATTTAGTGTCACTTAGAACAATTACCTTTCTAAAATAGAAGATTGGATTAATAGCATCTAGCTGTTCTATTTGGATAAATAAGTAAGTTAATAATACAAATGAGTGCACATTCCATAAAAAAAACTATGAGTTTTTTTATGGTAAAATGTTTGATTTAATGTTCAACTTTGTTTTTAAGCTGATAGAAAGTCTTGATTTTTAGATGACTGATTTTAAATTAGTTCTGTAGAACTAGGTTCTGTAGAATTAATTTCTCTCAAAAGAGCTTGTATGATAATCTTTATCATATAAGATCCTGAGGCCTGCTTGTGGGATACAAGGATAATTTGCCCAACAGATTACATGACCTTCTCAGCAAATCTAGATCCCATTTCAGTAATAGGCCTCCTAGCATATAATAATAATAATAAAGTTGGAAGGGACCTTGGAGGTCATCGAGTCCAACCCCCTGCTCAGGCAGGAACTCTATACCATTTCAGACAAATGGCTGTCCAGTCTCTTCTTAAAAACTTCCAGTGTTGGAGCATTCACGGCTTCTGGAGGCAGGTTATTCCATTGGTTAATTGTTCTAACTGTCAGGAAGTTTCTCCTTAGTTCTAAGTTGCTTCTCTCCTTGATCAGTTATATTGATACTTTTTGTTGATTGTATTACAAGGGTTTTAACTGGAGATTAAAATAATAATACTTTTAAAAAAATCTCTAATGCATCTTGGCCTCTTAGATATTTTATTGTCTGGGCTAAGAATAACAGTTGGCTTCATCTTTAAACGGGAGTGTAGCATATGTTGTTTTCTGAACTTTGGACATCACCTCTATTTACTACAGCAAAAACATAAATGAATACCTGTAAGTAATCTTTATAATTTAATATTCTTTTTTTATGGCAACAATAAAGAATATGGTGAGATGAAGATAATCACATTTCAGACAAATAGATATATATGTTTTATTTGTATATTTGTTAATATTTGTTT
>NW_015386620.1:1342637-1358736 GCF_001527695.2 Protobothrops mucrosquamatus | reverse complement strand
GGGAGGGAGGGAGGGAGGAAGGAAGGAAGGAAGGAAGGAAGGAAGGAAGGAAGGAAGGAAGGAAGGAAGGAATTTCAGTACTGCTGCCTTTCCTAAAATCTTTGCAACATCAGTATTTCCAGAGTCAAGAAACCCAGATTAGAATTGTGTCTTTGCTTGTTAGAGCCACAGGAGAGGAGACACCAGAGGTGGCAAAACATCTCCAACTACCCTAGCCAAAACACCTGGTTGCAACTGGCTGCCTTGATAGCAGAAGTAATTTATAGGCAGCAATTTAATAGCAAAGTGCTGCCCTGCTTTTTACTAAACTGGCAGACAGTAAGGAGAAGGCTAGATCAGATTATGGAACTATGGTTGAGGTTCACATATATGACCAAGGAATTCATTGGCCATGAAACATTGACCTGGACATGTCCCATTTGATGCATTGCTGCGGATTTCTGCCCACACCTGATAAACCACTTGCCGTCACTTATTTTGTGGTATATGAATGTTTTGGGTTTTTAAAATATATATTTATTAATAATATATACACATTTTGAATTAGCTATGAAATTTGATAGTTGCATAATAATTAAATAAGATTATGTTATTCAATTTTTACATCAACGCTGAATTTCATCCCCTTCAGTAAATCAATCTCCATGTATTCTGGTGATGTGCTAATCTTGTCTGTTTCTCAAGCAGGACTGCAATTCCTTCATGCTTTAGCATCCGGCTGTCAATTGGTAATGCTAGAAATCAATTGCACAAAACCAAGGTAGGAATATTCACCAAGCAGTAATCGTCCCCCACATTTGGAATATGGATAACTACCAACCTGAGCAGGAGAAGGCTTTCAAATACCTTGGCATCTATGACCAATCATCATCTTCCCAAAAGCTTTACTCTTCAAATCTTTCTTTGTGAGCCCAAACAGTCTGTAATGCACTCATTAGAGATTCAACCCATAGGAGTAAAAAAATACATGCCCACATGCTCAATTAAAGATTTTAAAGCCAAAATGCTAAGTGTTATAATGCATGGCACTTAATGTTCCACTTACAAGAGCACTCATGCATTAGAAGCTGTACAATCTAAACTTCTGAGTCCTTCAAGTTTCCTGCTCTGTTACTAATGTACTTCTCCATCTAGAATTTGGCTGTATTTCAGGCAAAGCTTAATTACAATTCTGCCAGTGGAAGTACCGGTATTGGCTCAAAAGAGTTGGGGAGGGGCAGAAATTACATTTTTAGCTGAACTACTTTTGACAGGTACCACTCTTCTTGGAATGGATGGTTTGGCTAATGTGGGATCACCTGCCAGTCTATATCTTTGCTAGGCTTGGGTAAAACCATAAAAGAGTTCAAGTAGAGACATTTAGTTATTATTTTATAAAGAGATGGAACCAAAATTTATTTATGCTACAATGAGTTCATGTATCCTCTTGCTACAATGAGTTCATGTATCCTCTATTTATCAGTTTTGGAGGGCAGAGTTAATCTCCCTTCTAATTACAGACTATTCAGAATGCTTTTATGTGAAATCTCTAGAATTGAGCCAAATGTTGTAACTTTAGTGTAACAATTAGCAAAATCACAAAACTGTGTCTCACTTATTTTGACCATATGATGGGGAGGAATTCACTGGAGAAAGCATTTATGTTGGAAAGAGTTAGCAGTAAGAGGAAACCAGGCCACCATCAAAGCTGACACCAGGAAGAGCATAGAAAAATTCAAAGTAGTAATACAAGATTGGAAGATGTGGAGATATCTGGTCCATAGAATCACCAAGAGTCCGACACAACTAAATGGATAAAATCATCATTACATCATAATTAGCAGGTTCTGGATCTGATTGCTTCCCAGCAGTTTCTCAAGCATAAATAGGATTTTATTGGATCATCACACAATGTATTTTTTTAAACTTCTGAGTGTTTGGTCAGTGTATTTCAATACACTGAACTCTAATGGGTATACGTAACTGCATGTACGTGGTAATTTTTAATCTTCGCCAAACAATAGGAATCCTCCTGAATACTAATATTTAAGTAATAACATTCTGTGATAGAGTTACTCTTAGCATATTAGTGCCCCTCATTAAAATTTCTTAAATATAAAAAAGAAGTATACCTTAGCTAAAACACTGAACAGCGATACATGCACTGAAAACGTCTGGTAAGTTCAGTGTTTGACCCTGATATCCTAGCAGTCATCAAAATTCTAGAAACATTGAATTTATTGGTGAAGGCTATCAGAGAGAGACTAAACCAAGAATCTGTTATTGTATATAATATAGCAGCCATGGTGGCACAGTGGTTTGAATGCAGTATTGCAGGCTAACTCTGCCCACTGCTAGGAGTTCAATCCTGTCCTACTCAAGGTCGACTCAGCCTTCTGTCCTTCTGAAGTTGATAAAATGAGGACCCAGATCGTTGGGGGACAATATGCTGACATTTGTAAACCACTCAGAAAGTACTGTAAAGTGCTATGAAGCAGTATATAAGTCTAAGTGCTCATGCTATATTAAAAAATTAAAAATTAAGAGAATAAATTTAGATAATATATTGGGAATTTGGAATAGAGAATGAGAATATTCATGCATGAAGGCAAATATATGAGTCCCAGGATAATGTTGCAGGATCTAATCTGGGTCAGTCACCGGGACCAGAGGTTTAGTTTTCTGAGCTTTGGGATTCATGCTAAAGCCCAGCCTCAGAGAACGACCCTCTCACCAGAATGTGGTGAGCGTACCAAGAGCAGGGACATGGCAAAGCTCAGTTGAGGAAAGTTGGAAGGCTGGTGAATTTCTCTGTGACCACATTCTGGTGAGAGAGAAGTTCCCTGAGGATGGGCTCCAGCCCAAGTCCAAATTCCCAGAAGATTAAACCTCTGGTCCCAGCGACCGACCCAGATTGGATCCTGCAATTAGAATACATTGCAAAGCCAATGGTTTCAGCTTTTAAGAAATGTTAAGTGAGTTTTGTTATGTTTAAAACAGGGTTAATCTAACAAAAATAAAAAATTGTATTTGTGTTAATTGGGCACCTAAAAGTATGTGACTGGCTCTCATTTGAAGTTTGAAGGATCTTTAGTGACATGCTAAGAAAAATGTCCATTTCTAGTTTCCTATCAGTTAAATATTACTACTACGGTAAACCAGGTTCTTGAAGATTAAAGATTCAATGTGCCATTAACTTACACTACAGAAACATGAAACTGATCAATTTATAAGAACTTTAGATCTCTTATGCCTGCACTAGGGTGAAGAGCATGATTGTGTATTCCTGAAAAGACATTTATGTATCCAGACTCTGAAAAGTGGCACAGTTTTAAATTTAAACTTTAAATTTAGGTAAATTTAGATGGATAGGTAAAATTGGTTATGTGGCAGGTCGACAGTTTGGTGTTTAAAAACTGAATTGCAATGATTTGTTTAAATATAAAATTAAAATTTCAAAATACAAAATAGCAAAATTTTAATTTTTGTGTTATATTATTGGATTTTTCCTTTTTGATGTCATTTTCTTTTCGTTTTTTTAATATTATTTTTTTCTTTCTCTGATTTGACTTTTTTAGTTAGTTTTGTATAGATTATTTTATCCATATCGTTATAAAAGTTTTATAGCCTAACTATAAACTTATTGCTAATTGCTACTCATTGCTATGCTTACAAGGAAAAACATATATGTTTCATACATATATTATGCATATATTATTTACATTTATATTTAATGCATATATTAAAATACAAAACACAAAACAAAATTACTGAGATCATAGTACCACTAGGTGGTGCACAAATGCTGCCCTTACAGCCTGTTGTAGCTGTTCCACTTCTATAAATCAAGAAAATGATCACCATGTGCAAATAGAATTTGCAAAAATATTCCATAACTGTTTTGTTGTGAGTCAGAATAGCCAGATTGTTTAGCTGAATGTTCACGCTTCTGGCATATTTTAAAATCAACCAAGATACTGTTCACACCATTAGAAGCTTGTTGTGCTCATAATTAACAATAAATTTTTATATGCATTAACTTACGAAGCATAAATTGACTTCATCTGGTAGAAAACTGCTAATATTTGTAAGTTAAGATTGTAATAGTTACACAGGAAGAATATAGCATATAGTATATATCATCAATACTGGCCTGCAATGCTGGTGCATAAAGTATCAGCTCTAATACTGAGAATCAGTGTGCTTCATTAGCATTTTTATGCCCATTTCTCAAATCTAGAGGTTTTGCACTGTGTAGTTTCTCCCCCATATAATTGCAGGGCCACCTCAGATATCCTAATGGATCATTCCTTTAATTCTATAATAATTCTCAACAAAGATAATCCACTTGTGCGGGCAGTTTGGTAACACACAAAACATGCCAGGTGAATTGGAAAACGTATAAAATCTTCCCCACATATGGATTTCATCTCCCAGAATACTGAATAATGAAACTCATGCAGACGTTTGCCAGGCAGCCAAATTGGGGAAAATAACGTAAAAATACAAAATTTGTAACCTAAAAAAATATATATCTAGCAGCAGTGGTGAAAGGTTTGGTGCAGATTCATTCCTCAGTCATTTCCACTTCCCAATATACAGGTAGTCCTCGACTTAACAACAGTTCACTTAGTGACCATTCAAAGTTACAATGGCATTGAAAAAAAAAGTTTATTAAAAAAAAGTTTAGATTTATGACAATTTTTCATACTTTCGACCATTACAGCTTCCTCATGGTCACCCGATTTACCATTTGGATGCTTGACAACCGACTCACATTTATGAGGGTTGCAGTGTCCCAGGGCCATGTGATCCCCTTTTGCAACCTTCTGACAAGCAAAGTCAATTGGGAAACCAGATTCACTTAACAATCGTGTTACTAATTTAACAACTGCAGTGATTCACTTAACAAATGTGGCAAGAAAAGTCGTAAAATGGGGCAAAACTCAATTTCTCACTTAGCAACATAAATTTTGGGCTCAAAATTTACAGGACTACCTGTAACTACCAAGTACAGGGGTAGGCAACCTTGGCTCTTTTATGATTCGTGGACTTCAACTCCCAGAATTCCTGACCCAGCCATGCTGGCTCAGGAATTCTGGGAGTTGAAGTCCACAAGTCATAAAAAAACCAAGGTTGCCTACCCCTAACCTAGTAGTTTCTAAATCAGGGGCATCAAACTGGCGGCCTTCGGGCCAGATGCAAAGGCAAAGGCAAAAAACATTGCGATACGTCACAATATGTCACCTGACACGATCGAGTTTGACACCCATGTTCTAGACTCTGTTGCATTCTGTGGCTGGAGAGTCCAAATGGATTCCATGGCCATTTCCAAAAGGAAAAGAGTTACAAGTTTTGCTTGTTTGCTTTAGAGGAGGAAGGTTATATTACTGGCTGGGGGATTTGGCATACATACTTTTTTCCCAATCCTTTTTTTTTTGCTCATCTATTTGCAAATAGAAATAAGGAATGCTATATTAAAAAAAATATTAAAATACATGGTTGGTATGACTTTTTTCTTACTAAGCAATAGCAGTTAGCTACTCAACGTTTTCTCCTGGCTGAAGCCCTATACACTTATAAGCATTTGTGGGAAGCATTATAAGCATTTGATAGGAAGCCCTATCCAACAACGTGAAATTTAATGTGGAGAAAAGCAAGGTTTTACACTTAGGCAGGAAAAACCAAAGGTATAAGTACAGTAACTGTGAGAGGCACCTTGGAGTCTTAGTGGATGATCACTTAAAGATGAGCCAGCAGTGTGCAGCAGCAGCCAAAAAAGCTAATACAATCCTTGGTTGTATAAACAGAGGCACAGAAT
Organism: Protobothrops mucrosquamatus; assembly: GCF_001527695.2. NCBI lineage: Eukaryota > Metazoa > Chordata > Lepidosauria > Squamata > Viperidae > Protobothrops > Protobothrops mucrosquamatus. The sequence continues at coordinate 1,352,936 of NW_015386620.1, read as the reverse complement.
CAAAATCACGTGAAGTGTTAGTACTGCTTTATAAATCCTTAGTAAGGCCACACCTGGAATACTGCATCCAGTTTTGGTCACCACATTAGAAAAAAGATGTTGAGACTTTGGAAAAAGTGCAAAGAAGAGCAACTAAGATGATTAAGGGCCTGGAGACAAAAACATGAAGAACGATGAGAAGAGAAGCAATCTAGAACTAAGGAGAAACTTCCTAACAGTGAGGACAATTAACCAGTGGAACAGCTTGCCTTCAGAAGTTGTAGGTGCTTCATCACTGGAAGTTTTTAAGAAAAGACTGGATCTGACCCATCTGAAATGGTATAGGTTTTCCTACTTGAGCAGAGGGTTGGATTAGAAGACCTCCAAGTTCCCTTCCAGCTCTAGTCTGATTGATTGATAAGTTTATAATTGGGGAGAGGTGAAGACATGGGATCTTTTCTGAGACTACAGTTCCTAAACGCAGGAAAGATTTATTCGGAAAAAGGTAAGAACCCTTGTTCTCATAAAGTAGAGTTTTCCAACTATTCGACATTCTCAGGGAGAAAGAACTTGAATTAGAGGGTTACTCATCAACATTATTTTAAAAAAAGATAATATAGCTTATACAGCTGTGTTGATACAACCACAACTTAAAGCTAATGGCCATATTGTTTGGAGTTTGTATGCCAATAATAAAACAAATCAAAGCTTCAGTGACCTTGGATTCAAACATTTTTCCTTGATGGAGGAAATATTTTAAAAGGATCAGATGCATAATTAGCCCAGCGTCACATTTTCTTTCTGTTTTATAGCTTGGCTTTTGATCTGTATTTTGAATCTGTCACCTCTCTCAGGAGACAGAACTATATTGCTTGTTTCACTTGAAGTAGAAGTGCCAACCATTAATATTAGTGACAGGTTTTAATTATCTTAAAACATAAATTAAAATTCTGTTTTTGAAATAATTTGGACTTTGTACGGCATGCACAAAGGGATAGAAAAACTGGGCCTGCGTTTCTCAATATGGTATGAAGTGTTTCGGGTTTGTTTTTTTTTCATTTTGTACCCATATATCCGCTAAATATGTTGGCTGTGAATTGTAATTCAACTCGTCAGCAATACAAAGTTAGGAAAATGGGTATTCTATCACAAATGTAGGTACCTCACAACCATACCCTCTTCTGAGTCAGCAGTGTTACACAGGGTGGACAGTATTGGACATGTTTTGTTGTACAGATAGTCCTCAGCTTACAAACATTTGTTTAGTAACTGAAGTTACAACGGCACTGAAAAAAAGTGACTTGTGACCGTTTTTCACTCAACCATTGCAGCATCCCCAGAGTCACATGATCAAAATTCAAAAGCTTGGAGGAGGATGATGATGATGATGATGATGATGATGATAATAATGATGATGATGATGATGATGATGATGATGATGATGATGATGATGATGATGATGATGATAATAATAATAATAATAATAATAATAATAATAATAATAATAATAATAATAAAGTTGGAAGGGACCTTGGAGGTCATCTAGTCCAACCTGCTGTTCAGGCAGGAAACCCTATACCATTTCGGAGAAATGGCTGTCCAGTCTCTTCTTAAAAACTTCCAGTGTTGGAACATTCACTGCTTCTGGAGGCAGGTTGTTCCACTGGTTAATTGTTCTAACTGTCAGGAAGTTTCTCCTTAGTTCTAGGTTGGTTCATATTATGACAGTTGCGGTGTCCTGGGGTCATGTAATCACCTTTTGTGACCTTCTGACAAGCAAAGTCATTGGGGAAGCCAGATTCACTTAACAATTGCAATGGTTCACTTAACAACTGTGATGAGAAAGCTTGTAAAATGGAGCAAAACTCAGCAACTGTCTTGTTTAACAACAGAAATTTAGGGCTCTGTTGTGGTGGTAAATTGAAAATTACCTGTACGGTGTAGGAATGCATTCTCTTTCGCCAGTAATAAAGACCAGTGACAGCGTATTTAGTTTCCTTTGAATGGAAAATCAACTAAGACAAGAAGGACGTAATGGTGGTAACATGTTAGCTCCGTTCCCTAAAATAGGACAGTCCTCAACTTACAACCACAATTGAGACCAGAATTTCTGTTGCTATACATGGTGGTTCTTAAGTGAGTCACACCCAATTTTTGCTTCTGGTGTTAAGTGAATCACTGCAGTTGTTAAGAGCATCGCACAGTTGTTAAGTGAATCTGGATTCCACAATTGACCTGGCTTGTTGGAAGCCCGTTGGGAAGGTGGGAAATGGCAATCACGTGACCCCAGGATTCTGCAACCATCATAAATATGTGCCAATTACCAAAGCATCCAAATTGTGATCACGTGACCATAGGGATGCTGCAACAGTTGTAAGTGCAAGGACTGACCATAAATAACTTTTTTTAGTGCCACTCTAAGTTTGAACGTAACAAAAGGTCTTAAGTCAAGAACTCTCTGTACCTAAAGCACATCAGAGAGCTGTCTTTCATTCCACCAATGGAGATGATTACGCAGTCAAGAAACCATAAATAGGTTCCTTTTGCTGGTTGACTTGACTAGAGGTTATAGAGTTGGGTCTCAATGCTTTTTGAAGTATTGAAGTATGCTGTTAAATCCACAGCAAGACAAATGTTACTTTCCATCTTTTCTGTATTCCTCTCTTGGCAATACTTATATGTGACCATACTGAAATGTCTTCTAGTAACAAAATTAAATATTTGCAGTCTCTTTTAAAAGCAGCTTGCTGAAGATGAGCTTTGCTGAATTTCTGATTTTGGACATATTGCAGGGGGAAAGAAAGAAAATGCAGACTGATGAACATTTCTATTTTTAAAAGCTCCTAATGCCGAATCATTAAGTAACTTAGAAAGAACATTTGCACTTTCTTCCCGCACAGTCTCTAATTTTCTAATGAAAATTAATGAATTTAAAAAATTATAGCCTTGCACCTTCATTACACTGAGAGAGTAATAAAATTGTACTAGCTTAAACAAACATCGAATAATTATGGTATCTTCTTTTTGAAATCCTTGATTAGCATGATAACTTCTGTGAACCACACAGGATGTCTATTTTTTTTTTCTAAACCTAAATATATTTTCTATAATATCCATTTGCCATTCACCTGAGAGAATGCATAGTAGAAATGAAAGCACAGACTTTTGCCCATTGTTTCCTGCTCTTTTCCACTTAATGCTGAACGTATAGAAAAATTATTGAGACGTCTATTGAAAATAGCAGTAGACTTTAAAACATTAAAAAAAACCTTTCCTGTAGCAAGTCAACAGCTTTTTGTCAAAGTAAGTTTTATTTATTCATGTTAACAAGTTTCGCAAAAAGAAAAAAAAAGAAATATACATCCTTAATCTGATGGGCTACCATTTTCTGGTAAACATTCTGACTTATAAATTTCCTATACATTTCATCAATTTTAATTCTAAAAAGAACTGGGGACGTGGAGAGTTTTTTTGGGGGGACAGTAGTGAAATTTACACTAGGAGAACTGGTCCTTCATTGTGGTTCTTACGCCCTCCCCCTTTTCATTCTGATATTGTACTAAAGATTCAAGTCCTAATTATTACTCATTAAATTTTTACACTGGCCAAGGTTCCTAAGGCTTATATTTTACTATCAAGCTAGATAACAGAAAATTAGATGCATATAAATCAGGTAGTCCTAGTTCAGTGTTTCTCAACCTCAGCAACCTTAAGATATGTGGATATCAACTCCCAGAATTCCCCAGCCATCATGCTAGATAGATAGAATATTGCTGTTTCATAAAGAATATGTAAGATAATATAATCACAAATTATTCTGTTAACTAAAACATTCCTTAATAATATGGCAATTTATTTCTACAGCAAGTGATCCAATAATTTAAGCTTATTAAAAGCATTTACTTGTAGAAGTCAAGATAATTTTATCACATCAGGCTACATTTTGAGCATTATGAAACATACATGGCTTTCTTTGATGTATTAGATTACATACATACATACATAAACTTAATTGTTCAAGAAACAGTTGAGTGTCTTGTTTATGTAATGTCACCTATAGAATTGGGTGGTGTGGATGAAGACATGATCAGAATAGAGAATGGTTTTCTTGTAACCAAGATTGCAGCACTGTACATTCTTCGTCATCCTTTGTTCTTTTCCAGTATTTTCAAGGTGTTTCTTCTTTTGATTTCACACTAGCTGAGGATCTGTTTTGAGACAGTAGATACTCCAACACAGGCAAGTAGTTATTTAATCTGAAAACTAGATTTATTAACTATGCTTACACATGGAACTTGTTTTGAGGTTGCTGCTATGTGTTATCTTCACAGTTTTGTTGTAGATATACAGGTAGTCCACAACTTACAAACATTTGTTTAGATAACACTGTGTTATTTTCACAGCTTCTCCCTAGCTCGACAAAATGGCTGTTATTTATTGCAACAATATTTATTAGGATCATGTTCTTGGTTTTTAAAGTATTTTCTATTGTTTACTGAACAGTAAAGCTACAAAAGCAAACCGTTTGGCAAGTTCAGTTGTTTCCACTGATGACCAAACTCCTTATGTCTCAATATCATTTTCATTCTCCTGCTAAACTTCAACCATGAGGAATAAGATAGTAATAATGAAATCTAGAGAAAAATAAATAAAGCCCCAGTTATGTCATATTCAGGTCAGTTATGCTGTATGTCCGATTTCTAGACCAAAGTTAGTATCTCAACTAGCACTCAGGATTTATCGACTGCTTGGAAATAATTAATGTATAGGCCAGGGTGATACAAATAGGGTGATCTGCTCAGCATTTTATGCTTACTATGTAAGGGCAGACTCGTATTATTGGCTTTGCTGCCATAGTAAGGTAGAATATATTTTAAATAATTTATTTGACCTTACTTGCCTTTGAAGAAAGTGTAGATTGGCAAGATGATCTATCAATTATGTTCGATACATAAGTTTTCTTGTTTCCCCCTTTTCAGCTATGGATTTTTTAAAAAAATATTTAAAAGTGATAACTTAGAGAATTGTAAAATTCTCTAAATGTAAAATTTAAAGTAACCAACATTTTCTTTAAAAAGTGCTGAATTACACATTTTATTTTCTTACTCAGCTGAATAACTTCAGGAAATACAGCATCAAGGTACTCTGAAAATCAATAGTCATTCAGAATCTGGTGCACAATTGCAGTTTCATCTGCCTTTTTCAACAAAGCAGTCATTTTGAAACACCTTAAAATATCTTACAAGTCCGGCTCCATTAAAAAAAAAATGAAAAAATACCCAGAGTTAACCCAGATGACAACAAATAGCCCTCCCACCCCCATCCCCCCTGAACTGCAGCTTGTAAATAAAGTGGCAACCTGTGAACCAGTAGGCACTTTTTACAGAAGTTGGCAAAACAAAGGAGAATTGGTTGGTAAAGCACAGTGAAAGACGTCAACCATTAGTCTTCTCCCTGACAAAGACGATAAACACATTCACATCCAAAATAGGCAGAAATTTTTATGTTGGTGGTGGGCCATGTTTCTTTTTCTTGCTTTGGCAGGATTTGCAGACACAACAAATGATGCATGGTGAAGCTAAGAGCAGTAATGGAGATGTTACCAACGCGACGATTCCCAGGCCTACTAGGATGCCAACAACCTGGAAGTTGAAAAGAAGAAATAAGAAAGAAAACCTTATATATATGAAGCTGTACACCATCAAAACTTATTTTTAGATTATTTTTATCCTGCCTTTATTATTTTTATAAATAACTCAAGGTAGTAAACATATCTAATACTCCCTCCTCTGCCTATTTTCCCCACAATCTTGTGAGGTGAATTGGGCTAAGAGAGAGAGTGACTGGCCCAAAGTCAATCAGCCAGTTTTCATGCCTAAGGTGGGACTAGAACTCACAGTCTGGATATCTCCGAGACCGCCTTCTGCCTCAGAGTGCCTCCCATCGGCCGGTACGCTCCCACAGAGTGGGTCTCCTCAGGGTGCCGTCAGCCAGACAGTGCCGGCTGGCAACTCCCAGGGGGAGGGCCTTCTCGGTGGGAGCTCCCACCCTCTGGAATGAACTACCCCCAGAGATCCGGGTGATCCCGGATCTCCCTTCCTTCCGCCGCGCCCTTAAGACATGGCTATTTCAACAAGCGGGACTGGCCTAGGGGGAGATTTTTAGTGGGGTTTTAAAAATAATTTTAAATTGACACAGGCCAAATCTAATATTTCATTTTAATTATGTTTTTAAATCGGGGTATTTTTGTATTTGTTTTTTATCAGGCTGTCAGCCGCCCTGAGTCCGGAAGGAGAAGGGCGGGGTAAAAATTCAATTAAATAAATAGTCTCCCAATTTCCGGCCTGGTGCTTTAAAACCACTAGAAAGCGCCATCTTAACAAGGGGAAGGCTGATTAGCCCTTTAAGTCTATTCTATTCTAGACTAAACTGCCTTATAATAAACACAAATCCATGAAGCAATAGTTCTAGAAGCAATCTAGAACTAAGGAGAAACTTCCTGACAGTGAGAACAATTAACCAGTGGAACAACCTGCCTCCAGAAGCAGTGAATGCTCCAACACTGGAAGTTTTTAAGAAGAGACTGGACAGCCATTTGTCCGAAATGGTATAGGGTTTCCTGCCTGAAACCTGGTTGGACTAGATGACCTTCAAGGTCCCTTCCAACTTTACTATTATTATTATTATTATTATTATTATTATTATTATTATTATTATTATTATTATTATTATTATTATTATTATTATATTGACATACCTGTGTTCTGTTCCACATAACTGAGGCTCGTGAATGGCCTAGTTTATTTCGACAGGGACCTTTGTCATAATGCCTTAAGAAGATGTCATTCTGAAAGGCAAAATAGTATTCCATCATGAATAGGTTCAACCTTCTTGGATAACAAAGTGGTAACAGGAGGCTTTAGGCTTCCTCCAGCTCTATTTTATAAACTTGGAATTTTCCAAAAATTAGTGTCACCCACACTTTGACACCAATTAACCGTCTGTGAAGCAATTACTTACTGCATGTTTTATAACAGTGGTTCTCAACCTTTTTAATGCCGCGACCCCAACCAGTCGTAAGTCGAGGACTAAACCAGTCGTAAGTTGAGGACTAAACCGGTCCTAAGTCGAGGACTAAACCGGTCCTAAGTCAAGGACTACCCAACCGGTCTAAGTCGAGGACTTTCCCTGCCCGGGAGCGCCGCGCATGCATGGTTCCGCCCCCTGCGCTGGCCGAGGCGTAGCTGGCAAGTGGCAGAGATGGAGCAGGCCGACCACCAGCTGGCCCAGCCCAAGGGACGTAAGGCACCCGCCGGAAAAGGGGAAAAAAATGGCGGACAAAAAAAATGGCGGACAGCCTTGCTTGGCGACCCCCGTGAAATGGTCGATCGACCCCAAATTGGGTCCCGACCCACAGGTTGAGAACCACTGTTTTATAAAGTTAGGCTTTATAAAGCATACAGCAGAAGCAGGAAAAAAATCACTGGTAAATGAGGAGCAAGATCTAGTAAAGCTGAACAAAAAGGAAGATGTATCATTTGCAAAACTCCATTTAACCTCATCAAGTGTTATATGTCAGAGATCTGCTACCACAGGATTTGGATGCAGAACTTGAAAGGAAACAGAAGGAAAACCATGAGATGCAATCATGGAATGTTAATCGTTTTATGCCTAAGTCTTCCTAGCTAGAAGTGTTAAACAACTATAGAGAAAAACCTTTTTGCCAGAGACTACTTACATCCAGATTTTGTAGGCAGTACCAGCAAAATGTGTGCTTGCAATTTTTACACATCATTTGAGCACAGCCTTCATTCCGCTCAATATGGATCCGACAAACTGGACACTGCTTAATTGGAGCTTCTGAGTTGCTTTTAATAAGTGTTCTAGGGGGGAAAAAGGGAGGAAAAACTCTGAAACAGTCTTAAGGATACCATGGCTATTTCTCTAATCATCCAGACTTCAGTTGCCTACAAGAATATTGACCCACGTAAATGTGCTTCAACTGGAGAAAAGTACTTCCCTTATGCAACAATTATTTACTGCAACCTTTGCAAACACATGCAAAAATAACAGATGGTCACCCAGGTGCTCTGTTGTTGTTTTTAATGGTTGGACAATGTTGGCATTCAAATATTTTTTTTTCCATTGGGAAAATGAGCAGGTAAGTTCATCTTATTTCTGTTTTAGTATTCTGCCTTAACGAGTTGATATGAAAGTAAAATGCATCTCTCATTCCATGCTTCCTCAATATGTGCAAAACAGCCCTTAACTAATTCCCTTTATTTACTCCTCTGAAGTTATACCCAGGCAACAGCTTCCATTGCACTTGCCCACCGAGAAATTGTCATATTGTCTAGCTAATCCTGATCCCCAAATCTGCCATTTGGGCTGACAAAAAGCCAGTCTAGCTGAAGGGAACTGACCTTCCAGAATCAAGAATGCTGAAGCAGCACATCAAATACCTGAGGTGCCTCAATCAAAGTCCAGAATGTCTTCCCTTCAGCTATCAAACAATTAATTATATTATTTAGCCAGTGTCAGAAATGTTTTTTTTTCTAGATAAAGAAATATAGTATTTATAGCAACTTGAATGATATAAATATTTTGCAACAGCTAGACAGATTTCTTTTCTTACCCTTGCTCACTTGCAAGCCCCATGATATGGCTTTCCGAGCATGATCCCTCCACATGCCAAGGCTCTTTGCATGATGAACAGAATGTCAAGTAACACTTCTGACATTTTATAGACACTGGTAATCCAGAGTCACTTGGTTCAATTTGGCACACAGTCTGACAATTAGCAGAGGGACACCAGGTCCTCAATGGATCCAAATGCACTTCTGAGAATGTTACAGATCAAAACGTAAGTTAAGAAAAAGGTGAAAGGTTTATACAATCAGAAGAGAAACCAAAGTTATAAACATAGGATATGATATGGTTTATATCATATATCAGCATACTCTCACTGCAAGATGAAAAATGGATGATTTCCCTAGCATGAGTTTTCTTATTGTACGTATGTTAGGAAATTTGAGATCGCTTCTGAAAAGTAAATGAACATCCAGCACCCTACAGAGAACCAATCATTATGCAAAAGGGATTGTTCTTTCATTACATCACAAACCACCCACCTGTTGTCTGAATCCTGCAAGCATCCTCAAAAAAACCTAATAATATAATTCATTTTACATGAGGAAGAACTAGAGCATCATAGTTATTCTAGCTTGGTAAAACCTGCAACAGGAAATTCTACTTCTAGCCCAATTTGACTAAGAAAGGAAAGAATGCAATTTTCTGATTTTTAAGCATTTACAGTAAAAGGTTGTTATTATAAACACAACAAAATGAAGTCACCACTGCCAGTTTTTTAGCCAGTGTTGGCCTTCATCTTCCCAAGAGCCTCATGAATTGGTGTAGTACACACACAGATTCAAGCAGTATGGCCTTTTGTAATTTTGTCAAGGTGCAGATTTTCTAAGTGTCGTCCAAGGCCTTTTGGTATGGCATCTGGTATGCTGATAACCACTGGGACCACCACTGCCAGTTTATGCCTTAATCTTTCAAATGGCTTATTGTTATTAATTTATTTAAATGTATTGCCTCCCAACTCCAATGGACACCGGACAATGAAAGAATACCATGAAGAACGGACAACAAGGGTTACATTTTTCCTATGGCAAAAAAAGCCACACACATGTAAGTAGGAAGTGTGGTTTCTGATCAGAAGATAAGTGGCAACTACCTTCCGTAGCCTGACCTGCAAACTGTGTGCACTAAAACCTTTTCTCAGAATGAGTCCCATTGGTTCATTAAGGATTGTAAAACTTTATAATTATAACTCTATACCAGTAAAGTATATAAATTATATTATAAATTTAAAAAAAATCTTTATAATTGTAAATTTATACCAGTAAAGCTATAGACTCTTTGGTTTAGGACTGAGATCTGGACTATGTTAAGCTCAGAGATTCTGAGCTCGGGGGATCAGCTGACTTTTTTCTCTTTTTCTTCCCCCTTTTCTCTGATTTTCTCTGTCAGCAATTTATTATTACATTTTATATTTATATTTATATATATATATATATGTTTTCTGAGGTTTTCGCAGGTGTTTGTATGTAGGTCTTTGGTTATTCGGGTTTTCTCCCGCGTAAAATTGGAAGTGTCTTGGCGACATTTCGACAAAGTCCCATTCGTTATCTTCAGGCTGGTGTCTTCAGCTTCGTGCTTCTAGAAGTAATGTGTGATCGCAGCTGTTTCTTCCTTTTAACTGCCAGTGGGGTTTGAACTGATTGGGTGGGAGCTTGACTGTGTTCTGATTGG
>NW_015386620.1:1314565-1342537 GCF_001527695.2 Protobothrops mucrosquamatus | reverse complement strand
CTCTAATCCCCCTGCAACTCAGACTAACCTGAGCACAACAAAGCCCCCACCCAAACAGAACACTCCCCCATCCAATCAGAGCACAACCAACCCCCCATCCAATCAGAGCACAGCCAAGCTCCTTAACCAATCAGAACACACCTCCACCAATCAGAACACAGCCAAGCTCCAACCCAATCAGTTCAAACACCACTGGCAGTTAAAAGGAAGAAACAGCTGCGATCACACATTACTCCTAGAAGCACGAAGCTGAAGACACCAGCCTGAAGATGACGAATGGGACTTCGTCGAAACGTCGCCAAGACACTTCCAATTTTACGCGGGAGAAAACCCGAATAACCAAAGACCTACATATATATATATGTAAACTATATGTATATAGTTTAGGCTACAATTCTATAACTATTTACCCGAGGTTAAGTGTCATTTAATTAAATGAGACTTATTTTTGAGTAGACATTAGTAAGACTGTACAATCAGTCAAGTAACTTTTCCTACAACTTCTTTGCTATTTTGTGAATTTAACAATGCAGTCTTAAAGTAAAAAATTCACCTCTTTCAAATTTCAACTTCTGGTACAATTGAAATTGGTCCGCAGACACCAAGCTGGCTATCTGGAATGAAGAACACAACAAGATGTTAAAAAGAAAAATGTGGATTATAATCATTCTTTTCTAAAAATAGCTCAATCAAGATTCCCCCTCCCCACACTCACTCATAGAGAAATTGCAACACTAGTGATTGAGCTGAATTTAAAAAAGAAAATAGTCTGAATGCAATTATTAGTAAATACTCTCAAAATCTCTGTAAATAATATTTTTTTAAAAAAGTTTCTCTGTGTCAAACTTACTCCCGAGGACCACATGGATTTATTATATTGTTTTCTTAGCAAAAATATGGAAATATTTGACTTTCACATCTAGTCTCCTGCCATGATTGTTTTTTTTAATGATTATCCAAAAACTAACTAGGTTTTGCTTTTTAAAGATTATTCAGTCAGCCAGACGCTGCTATCTATATTAAGCCAAAAATGGTAACACTAGGAATTTGATCTATAATCCAGATGGGAAGAGGGAGGATCCAATTTAGGTATTTTCATCACACATTGTTATATAATCATGCCACATTATCATGTTTATGTATTATGGACACTGATTGCAAAGTATAGGGATAATTAAGTCAATAATTTTTTTTATTAGCTTGCTTTAATAAAACATGTGCGACTGAGGATTTGGGAACACTGGAAGAGGGATTAACCATTCAATATCAACCTGCAATCAAAAAGCAGAAAGACCATAATATCTGAAGGAATTATATATCTCAAAATGTGTATGGAGCCACAAACAAATCTCTAGGTCATTCACATTTAAATAATATTAAAACAAATACTTCAGGTCTAGCTATGTACAATCTCTAAATGAAGGCTTTTAAAGATGAGCCATGTTTTTCAATATTCAATATAATTTGCTTTGGGGTTGTTGTTTTTTTACTGGTGACAGTAACACGTCTAAGATGATGATTGACTGTGTGCCAGTATGGAAGATTCAAATGACCAGAACTGTCACATGATAATGATCATAATAGCTAAAACATCACTTGCTGAATATACTCAGATTATTCCCCTGTGCAATATTCTAATCATTCCAGCACTCAGCTCCCTCCCTACCAGAGCAAATGCATCCCTAGACAAAATGGATTTATTATCAGACAGAAAGGGCCCTGTTAGCATCTCCCACTGATATTAATCATTTGGATTCTATTCTGCTTTCCATGGCAGCAGTAATGTAACATCTGTGATTATCCTAAATTGAAACACTGTTCTAAGACATACCCTTTGATTCTGACATCTGAGAATCAGGAAATTTATTTATTTTATTTATTTCTATACTGCCCATTATGAGAAGAAGCATATGTTCATACAAAGGATTCTGCCCTTTTAAATTAAATATATATATTGTAGTGGTGCAGTCACAAAGTGGGTATAATTTAAGAATCAGATATTTAGACTTACTTCATGTGAATAATTTGATGTAACAATAAAAACATACCTATACATACACAGATAAAAAAACAACAACCCTAAACCAGAGAAGGAAATGGGTCAAAGATTACAAGATACTATTGTGATAGAAACCCTGCTTCTATCTGCCACCATATACTTCAAAAGGGAACAGGATATGCTAAAACTGCCTCAACCCCTACCCACATATACATGCCATTAACTTCTTTGACTCTCACAAGAATAGCTAGTGTGTAAATTCTTGCTGTTTCAGAAATTCTAGCTCTGCAACTAATAAAAACGCCTCATCAAATTGCTTCTCTCCAGCAAATAATGATAAATAGTAATATTACTATCTTACTCTTTTATTGTTTTATTACAGAAGCAACTTCAAAATAATTTCTCAGGGGCATTCAGTTTCTCTTTAATGTTAATATATAGTAGACAACATAACTGTCTACCAGTAAGTCACCTAGAGCAATCCTTATTTAAATGCCAGTAATAAGTAATGGATGTAAGGTAATGAATGCTATTGACACTGTGATTTCAGAATCGTATTTCTACAAATGATAGATTTAATGTGCTTTTTCTCTTACTCTTTCTTTCATCATTCCTATTTTAGATTTCCAATGGATGTCAGTTTATTGCTACCCCTACTCTAGCAAGAGAGTGCACATTACTCCTATCATAAAATATTCATTTCTGTTCATTAAATACCTCCCTCACCATCACAAACAAGACTGAGGATTTGTTAGGAGCAGCAGAAAGAAAATGAAATAATTGGATATAGGAAAGCAAACATCTTTGGGCAGTGTTTCTCCTTTTTGCTATGGAATATAAAAATAAAACAGGCCCATATTAAAACAATGGAATAGTGAAAAGCTATCACACAAGACAGGATTGTGTTGTTATTAATAATAAAGAGTTTGGTGAAGTACGTACCCAGAGGCAGAGATTTGTCTTCCCCAGACAATGAGGTTATATAATGCAAAATTTTATAGCAGTCAATGGAAAGCAGATGTTTACTGTCAGATCATATTTGTTGTGATAGGAAATAAATGCACAGCTCTCCCAAACAAAGCCATTTATCTCCCAACACTCTCTTGTTACGATACCATTAAGAAGAGATCTCAGAAAAAAAGACAGCTAATGACAGGTCATGGAGAAGCAGAAGGCAACAAATAAGAGACATGGGTTTAAGCACAACAAAACAGCCTGGGTGGAATAAAGTAAATATATAACTAAATTAAGATGGTATTTCCTTGCTATCCTATCCTCTAAGCCCAGGACAAAAACTTTTCAATGTCTCAAGCTTCCCTCTTGAATCTGCACTAAGGAAAGAATTACTTGCACTTTTAGGGCTCTGTCTCACAACCTTGCTAATGTACATTTCTCCAGTCCTTGAATCAGCCAAATAAAAAATAAAAAAAAAATCCCAGCACAATCTGCACTGCTCCAACTGACGAGCACAAATTTTACTCGCTAACAAGGCTTGTGAATTGTTCTCTTTTAGACGTTTACTGCAGGACAATTCAAGGGAAATGATGGGTAAACTTCCCAAACTTCAATTGCTTTCTCACCCAACATCACAAGCTGACAGGAAGAAAAAAACCCATCAGCAATTGAAGTCAGGGGCAGGTCTGAGCAGAATGATTAAGTCAGTGTTTTTCAATTCCCAGGATTCTCCAGCCAGCTTGTTGAGAAACAGTGGAGTTAGGTGGCTGGGATGGAAACTACAGCCACCTTTCAAGTTGCCTGTGCGAGAAGTTGTCACAGCAAAACTGTTCCATGAAATAATTAACGCTTGAACTGTTTTGTAAACAGGGGTCTATTGGTCTTCTAGAAAACCAGTCAATCTGTCTCCAAAAATAACCCAACTGATAGGTTGGTGGGGCAAAGAACGATTGTAAAACTGGAGAAAATTCACCCAGCACATTAAGATTGCTTCTCATGCTTCACCCTGGGTCTGTCTTCTTTTCCTCTGCCCTTTTCCTCTTATCAGAGGGACTAATTTTCGACAGAATTTTACCAAACTTCCAGAGAAGATACTTTACTTTCAGTAATAGCCTGAATAATAGGTCACAGGCTGTGAGGGCATGACTAACTGACCCTGGGAAAGCGGAAGAGGAAACAGGAAACAGCACAAGGGACACCATAGCAAGGGGAGGGGAAAGCGTGAGAAACAGACACAGAGTAACTCTGGCTTAATTATGCTGGGTATAACCTAAGCAAGAGAATTGCTTTGACAGGTTTTCAAGATCCTGTTATATTACTTTACTAGCAATACACATCTTTCCAGAAACCTAACTGCTGCTTGTTTCCAAGTTTGCCAACTTTGGTCTCAGAACCAAGGACCCCCACAGTTAATCCCAACTTCCCAATGTTCCAAAGGCACTAAGGGAAATGAATAGTTGTAGAAGGCACCATCTCGAAGTATCCTATGGAGAATGTAAAATGTATGGGTGTAAGATAGTATGTAAAATGGAATGGCCAAATTGATTTATTTGTGTATTTTTTATTCCACCTTTATTATTTTCACAGATAACTCAAGGCAGCAAACATATACAATACACCTTCCTTTTATTTTCTCCACAGCAACAACCCTGTGAGGTGAGCTGGGTTGAGAATGAGTGGTCCACGGTCACTTAGCCGGCTTTCATGGCTAAGGCAGGACTAGAACTCACAGTCTCCTGCTTTCTAGCCTGGTGCCTTAACTAAACTGAAGTTCTCCCCACCTGCAAACAATAAAAACAGTATAAAGTATAGCTACACAAAAGCCCTTGTTGGCTGAAGTAGTGGAAAACTTGTATTGTAATATCCTAATTTGGGGCAAAATCCACACCACACATCTGACAAAAGCAGTTTTTCCCCAGTTTAAAATGACCCTACATTCATCGAGCACCAAGCTCACTGAATAAGATTTCAGGGAAATACTATTTTAAATTACTTATATTCATTCTCATTAGGAGGTAGCTGTTTCATTGCCTTCAGTTTCCTTCTGTGATGGCAACAACTGTTATCTAATAAATTCAAGTCAAATATTTTGTTTCCACAAATATGCATTTTGTGTTTCCTTTGAATTACAGAACTCTTGAAAAAGGAAGCACACATTCAAATCAAGTTAGGCAATAGCATAACATTTGGGTTAAGCACCATGAAAACATTTTTCCTAGTTGTCCATGTTAGATATTCAAAATCTGACTTAGGAAGTTAAATACTATTTGTTATACTTCAGGCAGCAAAATGTGCTGAGTGATACCTATCTGGCAACCAATAGAGAGTTTTCTGTAAGATTTTCATCTTTCAATTTCAGCATCCATCAGAGTTCCATTATAAATTATCATGATTTTTCTACAGAAGCATTAGTTTTGCGGCGCATCTACTATTTCTGCTTTTACTCAATACAAACAAAGGAATATGGAACAACTGTAATTTGAAGATAGATTTCTGTTTTAGAAACATTATGAAACACTGGCAAGGCTAGAATCAGTTTCTGAATGAAGGGGTTTTTTTAAAGTGTTTAATGTTTTAAAATAAAGATAGGTGGCTAATGTTGTTTTCTCTAGGTCAACACTTTTATACATGTCACTGAAATGATGACAAAAGATATCCATTCCTGATTGCCATTCCACACCTTTGGTATGGTGCAAATGAGTTCTGTCTGGCAAAGGAGCATATACACGGACGGGAAAAGAAAAAGTTCCTTAGTGGATGTTTAAATGATTTGTATATTTGCTAGAAAAACAGCAGCAGCATCTTTGTACTTGAAATACAAACGGTTGTGTGATAGCTTTGTAGCAATTCTTCATAAAATATGCACTGCTGCACTATTATTCTGGATTTATATCATGGAATTTAGATGTCCATTAGGCTTTATATTATTGATTGGGCATATGTCTTAATTATATGTATTAGTATTTAGTAATTGGTTGTCCATATTTGCTAAATGTTACACACTTCAATCAATATCATAGTTGGATTCGTATGTTCCTCTAAGGCTGGGTTCTCCAAAGTGATCTGTTGCTATACTAATATTCTTCCTTGATACTTGCCATGGTCCTTGTCTGCGAAGCAAAGACCCAGTCTCCTTCATCAGCTTTATTTCCAAAAATGTACCCATAAGGTTTTCATGGAAAATAGAAATAATGTGCACCTGTAGTCCTGTTCTTCCCCCAAATATATAGACTTGCTCAGAAAAAGGTTAGAGATATGCAGTTGTCATTCTGTAAGATAAGATGCTAGAGGAGAAGGCAGGTGGCATCTGATAAATTGGCAGATTTTCAGTTCAGCATGTTTTGTGAACTCAGCTATTGTGATTTATATACCTTGGTTTTAGGGATTAGTACAATGTGAGAACCAAGCCAATCAGGGGGTCTTCTTCAAACCATGATGAAGCCAGTTATGGTTTACCAGAATATATAAACAAGATAATTTTTTTTTCTTTCTTCAGCAGGTTCCTTGAATTATTTGAATAGTTCAACCTTAACTTTTCTGTTGCTTCACACCGATTCACATATCTATCAGTGCAGTGCAACTTGCCAAATAAAGTTGTATTCGGATGGGTTGAAGGCAAGAAGTCCCATGAGAATGAGCGTCCCTGTTTTATACAGGTAATCCTTGATTTGCAACAGGTCATTTGGTGATTGTTCAAAGTTACAGCAGCACTAAAAAACGTGACTTATGACCGTTTTTCACACTTGTGACCGTTGCAGCAACCCCATGTCACATGATCAAAATTCAGAGGCTTGGCAATTGGTTCATAATTATGATGGTTGCAGTGTCCTAGGTCATGCGATCCCCTTTCGCAAACTTTTGACAAGCAAAGTCGATGGGGAAGCCAAATTCATCTAACAACTGTGTTGCTAACTTAACCACTACAATGATTCACTTAACAACTGTGGCAAGAAAAGTTGTAAAATGGGGCAAAACTCACTTAACAAATGTTTCACTTAGCAACATAAATTTTGGGCTCAATTGTGGTTGTAAGTAGAGGACTACCTGTCCTTATAGCTGCCACCTATTTGCCTGCTGCTCAAGCGAGGCAGCACCAAAATAAATGCTCAGGAGGTATTGCAGGGCCATTACAAAGACACTTTATCCCTTCCTAGCACTGCCAACAAATTTTTTAAAAATGTACTCAAACATAAAGGTAGAAAAAAACAATCTGGCTTGTCTTTTAAATGTCACTCATCATTCACTTGCTGTCTCATTTCCCCTGCAGACAATTATCCTCCATCTACTTCAAATTCCTATTATTCCCCTCAAATTTAAAAGAAAATGAACAGCGCTCAGAAGGAGACTTAATCACCCGGCTATATTCTATGAAAAGACAGGATAAGCAAACTAAATAGGAGTTATGTTACTATTTTTAGGCACCGAGTACTATTCAAATCCTGTTTCAGTTGCCATGGAAGTGTTCCAAAGGCTTATTATAGTTGTTTTTGAACAGAATTTATTCCAAGAAAACCTATGTAACCAATTAATGCTATTTCAAGTTTCAGGAAAACGGATATGGAGTGGAAATTATTTTTCTGCTCTAGTGGGTAATGTAGGCCTTGGAAAGACACTCAAAACAATGTTATCCTTGTTGACCAACTTACTCTAGGACATTAAATGGGGCTTGTAGATGTACTTCAAATGGACTACTTCCAGTTCACTCCTCACAATAGCTGGAGTGCATATATTAGAACTTCTTGTAGGTCTCCGCAGCCAACAAATTACTTCAGCAAAGAAGGAATTTTAAAAGCTTAGATCTTCAAGTGGAAATCTGGGGTTTGAAGACCCACACCATAAAGCTGCACTGCATACTTTCCCATAGTAATTTGTATTTATCATTTGGGCACTGAATAGTGCCTGTTTAGTGGAATATACAGAGATGACTTTTTTAAAAAAATATCATTAAAGGACCCTAAGGATAATAACCATACAACCAGATTAGAAGCTACAACTAGTTCGACCGCTTCCATCATTCCTAGTCATTTACAGTCTTGGGCTATTCTTTCTGGAGTTAACTAGAAAGTAAATTAAATGGTTTATATTCTCTCAGTCACTGAGCCACCGTTATAGTACATTCACATATGCAGTAAAAAGAGGTCTTTTTCAACTAAAGTTTTCATAGAAGTCTCATTCTTCTTAGTTCTAATGCAAGTTAGCAGACGGTACCTCTTTTTGTTGATCTCTAGGCTGTTTTAATCTAGATCTTTTAAAGTAAAAAAATGGTTTTACCATCTAAGCAAGGGGTCTTCAAACTTGGCCCTTTTATGACTTGTGCAACTCCCAGAATTCCTCAGCCAGCATGCCTGGCTGAGGAATTCTGGGAGTTGAAGTCCACAAGTCATAAAAAGGCCAAGTTTGAAGACCCCTGATTTCTAAGCCAAGAAATACTACTGAATTTCAGTGCACCTTATTAATCTAGTGGCCAAATAACATAAACATGTAACTGCATGTATAAGCGTATAAAGACTTCCATGCTTGGATAATTTCTAGGTGGCAAGCCCCTGACTATTAAAAAGGAGAACAGTTTGAGGCAAACTTTTAAAGATAGGTCAAGACCTCTAGGGAAGAGATATGGGTACCATGTATGTATCCACTCCAAATATCTTTATTTGACAGGTTTCCTTGGAGATCTTCAGGTTCTTAGCATGAAAATCTGAAATGAAGTGTACATTCAAGTGAGTATGCTTAGCATCTGCCTTTAACTGAGGACCCTGACAAGAAATTATCTTGAAAGTCCTGCTAATTGTTCTAACAAGCCTTTTTCAGATTGTGAAAATTTTATACCAAAAGGACAGGGACAAGAGTGGATGTCCTTCCCTCTTAAACTCTCTGCACCCTAGAGAATACCTCCTTGCCCACGCCATGTGTTATAATGTGTAAGACATCTCTCTCTCTCTCATATATGATCGTGATGATATTATCCATTCAGTTGTGTCAAACTCTTGGAAATTGTATGGACCACGTCTCTCCATGTCAGTTCTGTTCTTGCATTATTTCTTTCAGTTGTTCTATGCTCTGGCTGGTGTCAGCTTTGATGGTGATGTAATAAATAAACCTGTTTAACAAATATAGTATTTCCGAGCAACTATGATCAAAAGCCACCAAGGCTATCAATGTAACATGTTTGGTGGACAACAAGATAAAGCTGAGATATACAGTAGCTCAGATAGAGATATAATCAGAACAGCATATGAAGTACTCTATAGTATCAAAGACTAATATACCCATACTGTTTATTCATTAAAAGAGGTAAAAGCTTACTAAAACTTTGGCCCAGCATAGATCATTCGCTGCTTTTAAGAGCATCTATTCTGGTCAGAATGATTACTCGTCACTATAATATATCAGTGTAGATACATAAGGAACAAAACCTATAACAAACTCCAGCATTTCCCATCATGCGTGGCCCATTAAATGTCTTTC
The DNA here is from genome assembly GCF_001527695.2 of Protobothrops mucrosquamatus. Classification (NCBI taxonomy): domain Eukaryota; kingdom Metazoa; phylum Chordata; class Lepidosauria; order Squamata; family Viperidae; genus Protobothrops; species Protobothrops mucrosquamatus. Next base: position 1,333,119 of record NW_015386620.1, on the reverse strand, counting down.
TCATTGTTTATTCATTCAATATTTAGGGTTGCATACAAAAGAAAACATTAATGGCCCATTAGATGTATACCCTCAAGTGCCCTCTTGCCTGGCTAACTGAAATGAAGCTTAGATTTCAGGAGCTTTACAAACAATAATCTTGGAACACTCTACTACGATTTTCATGCATACTTTAGCACTGCATTTTCTCTGCATTCAAAATGCCGAAAGCTTATTATTATTTCAGGTCTTTGTTCCCTTCGTTCCCCAAGGTCATCCACATATTCCATTGCAACACCTTCCAAGGAAGGATATCTCATGTTCCATTATTTTATCAAACCTTTTAATGAATTATATTAACATGAAATGTCTAGACTGCTCCTAACCTTTTAACCAACTGATAATCCTTGGACATTTTAAATCCTATTATATATCATCTTAATTTAAAATTGGCAAATTTTGCCATCTGGTAAGTCAGACATGTCAAACTCGCGACGTCATGTGATGTCGCGCGACCTATCGGAACTTTTTCCCCATTGCCGGCAATGGGGTGGGTGCGGTTTTGTGATGCATCCGGCCTGCGGGCTGGTAGTTTGACACCCCTGTGGTAATTTATCCTGAGAAAATTCCGTTTGGAACAGCAACATACAAATAATTCGTATAATGACAATAGGTATGATAAGAACCATGGGCATTAATGTTCCATGAAGAGATTTAATATAAATTGGCCATGTGGTATTTTTTTTATCCTGAGTTTTTATTAGCAAGAACTGCATAGTTGGGGTATACATAACACTTCGGACATCCAATGAACTGCACTTGGGGTTCATATATACCCTTCCAAGTATATACAAGCACCATTTCCTCCATCCCCCCCCCAAAAAAAATCCTTCTCAAGCGACATGTAACATTTCTACCATTTGTGTTTTACAATTCTGAATGCCATAGTACATCTTCCAGAATCTATCACTAACAAAGAACTAGGGATATTCAAATTGAGAATGTTCTTGTTGCAAGCAAGCAATTCTGAGACTGTCTGGATGCCAAGTAAACATTTCCCCAGGAAAGGGAAAACAAGAGAAAAACCATCTGCTTGTTTCTAATTTCTCCTTGAAGTGGGCTTTCTGCCAAGTAGTCATTAGGGTAATTAAGGGGGAAAACAATCTAATATATTCATTATGTAAATGAATGACAAAGATTAAAAGCAATGAGAGAGGACTAAATATAAATACCTCTGTTTCTTGTAGCATCCCATGGCCTAAACAGACCATGTCTGGACAAGTGATGGGAGAACCACACCCCTCACGGATGGCCAATTGCGTGTATTGTTTTAGACACTAAGGAAGAAGAAATATGTAAGTTATAAATCATATATAAATTATAATAAGTATTATATTCCAGTGGATGGAAACTAATCAAGGGGAGAAGCAACGTAGAACGAAGGAGAAATTTCCTAGCAGTGAGAACAATCAACCAGTGGAATGGCTTGCCTTCAGAGGTTGTGGGTGCCCCATCACTGTAGGCTTTCAAGAAGACACTAGACAGTCATCTGTCTGAAATGGTATAGAGTGACTCTCCTGCTCGTGCAGGGAGTTGGATTAGATGACCTCTGAAGTCCCTTCCAACTCTTTTATTCTATATTCTGTGTTCTAAGTTATAAATCATAAAATGGCAAAAGGCACCTAAACTACTATTGGAGCTAACTCACCTTTTTCAGCCTCATTGTAACGTTGGACTGTCGTTAATCAAATAGTCATAAGTCAGGGACTCTCTCTGGGTTACTGTGGGAGGATTGTTAGACTTTTTGATTAATCACACAAAGAGTTAGACTTTAGAGGAGGACAAAATTAGACTTTATATTTATTGGTTGCCATCTAAGGGTCATACAAATTCATATAATCAAGCTATAGATAAGGACTGCATAGCTGACGAACTGAAACATCAGAAAGCGACTATATTGTTGAGATTGGATGGGAGCTCTAGACTGCCCTAATAACATTACATGAGGAGAAGAAATGAGACCCAGGACTTCTCTGGAAACATCCACTGATAAGGCAATTCTCACTACCCAAGAGCTAAATCATTTAAGTTATACTTTCAGTTCAATTCAATTCAATTACACGTATTAATCTAGGCACAGATTTAGTTATTTTAGGGCTTTGCATAATCTAGGTCAGGGGTCTCCAAACCTGGCAACTTTAAGATTTGTGGACTTCAATGCCCGGATTTCCCCAGCCAGCTACTATAGTTCACCTGTTGCTGGGCCTGCTTGGTGGAACGTGACCCTGGAGGTTCAGGTGGCCCAGGGCAGGATGTATTTTCTTAGTTTTCATTTCTGATAGTTTTCCTTTAATGGCGTGGATATAATTTGCATGAATTGATGCATGGATATACTTAGCAGTATAAAAACGTTATTTAGTAATAACTCTGAAGCAAACACTTGAAATTAAAGATGAAGGTCTACGCAGGGGTTCACTATCTTGGCAACTTTAAGACATGCACACTTTATCTCCCAGAATTCCCCACTCAGCATTAATCTTGCTTAAGTTGCCAAGATTGAGAAAACTGGTCTATAACCTTGAAAAGAAAAGCGTTTCTCATGTTTTATTTACCCTTTTGATAATTTCCCTTTAAAAAAATCATTCGCATACGTTAATGCTAATTTGTTAATGCATTCATGTCAAGGAAGTGCCATGCTTGCAATTTTTAATTAAAGTTAGATAATTCTTTGAATAAGGGTTCTGGATTCCCATAAGTAAATGAACTGAATTCTATTTTTTTTTTAAACTTTCTAAAGCATTTAAACATTCTCTTGCAATATAATTATGACTATCAGAGATATAAATGTAGGTTGAGGTTTAAGATGAGCTGGTAAATGTGAGCTGGGGAATTTATATCCCACAAGTCTATCTCTATTTTGTGGAAATTACACCTAATCCATTGTATTAAGTACATATTCAGTGTTAAGTATTTTATATCACACAAAGCCCTACAATAGGTGATGTTATGAAATGTTATTTACTTATTTTGTCATGGTTAAGAACTGCCAATCTCCCTCACATAAGGTGTTCTGATCTTATAACCTTACTATAAACTGCTTCATCAAGTATCACAAATGCTACCATACAAAAGACTTCTAAACATTATATCCTCCCACAGAAATGCTACTGCAAACTAGGATTTTAATCTTCTGGAGTAAAAGGGACACATCAGGGACTTCCCACATTTCCAGAATTTCACAGGAAATTTAAGCAGCATCTCTAGCACAAATTGTGTTTTTCAGCTAAATACTAAATAATCAAGATCACTTGGCAGCCCATCCCGATCAGAAACAGTCTAGGCAAGAGGCAGGCAACTGTTGTGCGCACAAGGGCACTTTGAAAACAAGTCAGGGTTGCCAAGGTTTGGGACTTGTTGCCTATTCACAAAATGGCTGTTAGAAGTGGCCCATCAGAAAATATCCGTTAACTAGAAGGTAATCTGGCAAAGTTGCTCTTTGACATCCTCCCAGTCTGAGTGAAGGAATGGGAGAGAAGGGAGAAGTCATGTTTAATTCAGCCTTGAGTTTAAGCAGTAACTCAACCATACTCCTTGTGTGTCCAATCATATTTGGTCAATAAAGAATTCTGTTCTGTTCTGTGTAGGAAACTAGGAATTGCATTGCAGACAAAGGCATAATGTATGAAGGAAGGTTTTCCTCTGTGCCTCACAAAGGAGTTCTCTATCTTTCCATCTGCCTAGCATCCAGTGGTCATTCCACACAGTTTTGGGTTGGCTTCACCCTTTCCATGTTGGTCTGTTCAATATTTACCTGTGCTTTTTTCTACCACCCCCCCCCGAGAGTTCTGAGTGCCTTGTCCACCGTGTTTATAAAGAAACTGACATCCATGGGACAAGTGACGGGAAAAGCACAAATAACTTGCATCTGATGACGATGAGGAAAGATTTAAGTGCACCATTTGCTGCCAAGCGTCTGCTCAAAATTTTCATTTTAAAAACCTTTAGGGATTTATTTGCACTCAGTATGAATCTCAACCCATCAGGCAATGTGTTCAGATCTCATGGTGCTAACTAATGGCTAAAGAAGGCATTTTGTACTTCCTCTCACCTCAAATCCATCAAGGCCACTTTTAGATAATCTTCCTCGGAATTCACAAACAAAGGGCTGGCTTTTTCAGGTCGCCATTTCAGCCTGTTACATTAACTATCCCTGTGATTCAACACTTTAAAAGGCTTCCAGCTGATTAACTTCAACTCTTACAAATTTTCAGAAAGCAAATGGAAAAAGGAAAAATGCTATAGCAATATGGCAAATGTTAGTATGGAAGATGAAGTTTATACAGAACATAGGACTATATGCCTGTATAAACAAACATACTTAGTCTATTCGGGGCAAGAGGCTACCCATGTAATCTGGTGAGGGCCATACAGGTAGTCCTTACAGCCATTCATTTAGTGACCATTCAGAGTTACAACAGTACTGAAAAAAGTGACATGATTTTTTTTTTCAAAGTTACAACCATTGCAGCACCCCCAAGGTCATGTGCTCACAATTCAGTTGCTTGGCAACTGGTTCATATTTACCATGGCTGCAGTGTCCCAGGATCATGTGATCACCTTTTGTGATCCTCCGACAAGCAAATCAATGGGGAAGCCAGATTCACTTAACAACCATGTTACTAACTTAACAAATAGAGTGATTTGCTTAACAATTGTAGCAAGAAAGGTCATAAAATGGGGCAAAATTCATTTAACAACTGTCTCGCTTAAGGGCTCAGTTGTAGTCTTAAGCCAAGGACTACCTGTACAACCACATTTCATTACAAAACAGTCCTTTTACTTTTTACTTGGTGGAGATGCAGGGTGATTTTTACTGATTTTAACAATACTGTGACAATCTCCTAAATGTATACAAATCTTAAATTTCATTGCACAACAATTTGTTCACTTAGACCTGTTATATCTTGTATAATTAAAGTACAGATTTGTTAATTAAGTCACCTAACAAATAAGTGAGCTTCTAATTTGCTAGCTAGATCTTTGATATCATTTATAGAAAATATCACATCATTGGACAAAATAACAGTCTGACTCCACTAAGAAGATGAAGATATTCCCTCAGATAGTGACATTTTACTCACCATTTTGGATTTTTATAAAGATAACCCTGAGGTAATCTTTCTTTCTTGGACCATTTTCTCTGCAATACAATCTAGTCTCTAATTTTGTTCAAGCATTAACATATAAACCAGATCACTTATGTAAGATATTATTAAAATTATTTAAAATTCTCTGGATGATCATTACCAACCAAACGTTAAAATTTATGTTCTCTGTCTGCCAAACTCTTTTTTTGTACTTAGGCTTTTTGTCACATTGTTTTTAAAAAGGAATATTTTTTTGCCATGATCATTCTTATTTACAAGATAGCCTTTTTTTCTTTGGAAAGCTTTTATGCTGGGTTTCTGGGTTTGCTCAAGAAAATGCAAACATTTGCAAGCCCCTCTAAAAGCCAGGCAAAATAACCAAAAAAAATTGACAACACTCTGTGAACTTTCCTCCTCTTTTTCAATAGAAGAGCCTCCTGCACAGGTGCCAGAGAGCTTTAATTGCTCTTTATTTATAGCATTTCTGACACTTCAACAATAAAGACATTTGCAGGCTGCTTCCAAATGGCTCTTGGATGTTGTTTCTCATTCCATACACTAAGCCAGCATTTCTCCACTTTACAGTCTCCAAACTGGCTTCTGTTAGTATTACTTATAGAGCTTGACTACTGTAATGCACAGTACATGGAGCTGCCCTTGAAGACCTCTTGGAAGCTTCATCTATTCCAGAATGTAGGCAGTAAGAGACATGCATTTTATGTCCATGTAACACTCTGCTTCACAAACTGCACTAACTGTCATTTTTGGTTCCAGGTATGATTCAAGTTGCTTTAGGGAGGACAGTCCTCCTTTTGTAAGTTCTGTCCTCCCTCAAAAAGTGTCCTCCTACATGTCCTCCTTTTCGATATTTGAAGACTAATCTGCAGGGCTTTTTTTTTTTCTCATAGAACGGCGTTCCGGCACCTTTTTTTGATGGGTTTTTTTTCAACTTTTGCATGAGCTGTGCTACTCGCGCTATTGGCTTTCGAAAGCCAATAGGAATTGCTGCTGAGTGCACCAAAACACCCGGCTAGCAAACTTTGCGCATGCAAGTTGTCTGTATTATTGTTGCAATGAATAAAATGTTTCTTTTATTTACGATATTTTTTTCTTCAATTTATTTGTGTCCTCCTTTTCATTGTAAAAAAGTTGGTCACCTTACTATAAAGCCTCAGAGGAGCTTTTTCAAAAAGGCAACTGGACTGTTTTTTCCTTGAGGAAGAAGAAAATGTTTCACTTCTCATCCAAAAAGCTTCATCAGTTCTGATGGATCATCAGAAATGATGAAGAAATGAAATCTCTTGGATGAGAAATGAAACATTTTCTTCTTCCTTAAGGAAAAAACAGTCCAGTTGCCTTTTGAAAAAGCAGAGACAACTATGACCTAGATGACTGAGAATCTCCATAGACCAGTGGTTCTCAACCTTTTTAATGCCGCGACCCCCAACCGGTCGTAAGTCGAGGACTAAACCGGTCGTAAGTCGAGGACTAAACCGGTCGTAAGTCGAGGACTACCCAACCGGTCGTAAGTCGAGGACTTTCCCTGCCCAGGAGCGCCGCGCATGTGTGGTTCCGCCCCCTGCGCCGGCCGAGGCGTAGCTGGCAAGCGGCAGAGACGGAGCAGGCCGACCACCAGCTGGCCCAGCTCAAGGGAGGTAAGGCACCCACTGGAAAAGGGGAAAAAATGGCAGACAGCCTTGCTTGGCGACCCCTGTGAAATGGTCAATCGACCCCAAATGGGGTCGCGACCCATAGGTTGAGAACCGCTGCCATAGACATTTACCTGTAAGACTTTTTGTGACATCGGATCGTATTACTTGAGATATCACCTGTCTCCCATAACATCTGCCTACCTGGTTCAATCTGGCAAGGTTGGCACGCTCTGGGTTCCCTTGACCACACTCTGGGTTCCCTTGTATCAAGTCCCAGGAAGCATATCTTCCTTGTGGTTGCATGTGTGCTCTGGAATGAGGTTCCCCAAACACAAATACACCAAGGTTTGCTTTCTCTGCCACCTTTGTTCCTTGGTTTTGTGTTTCTTGTAATGTTACTTGCTTTTAAATGTTTTTTTTCTTCAAAATTTTTATTTTATTAAAAAGTAAGTTAAAATACAAAACTCTAAAGAAATCCCCCCAAAAGAATAAAAAATGAACACTAAACACAAAACATTTAAGACATGAAAAAGGTGCATTAAAAAAACAACCCATATATACATGTTATCCCCCCTAATTGAATACTGAGCAATACATCACTACAATATTAATTCCCACGCCTTGTAAAACATGCCCTCCCATTTTTTTTTAAAAAAACAAAACACTAGTATATCTATTTGCAAATTAATGATCTGTCTCTATATACTATATTAATAATAAAATAATTAACAGGAAGAAAGTTGCTTTTAAATATTTTGGCAAATTGTAAACCGCCCAATCAGAGAGAGTCTGGCAGCATATACATTTAATAAACTATTCTTATTATATTCTATATTTTAGCAGCAACTGGAAATAGAGCTTTTATTTCTCATGTAAACTTATTCTCCAAGCAGGCTAAGCTACAGCGTAAATTTTCTGGGCTTTGGCCTAGTGTGCCTTATGATACAGGCAATCGTGGTAGAGCATGATGACTATATCAAGCAAACTTTAGCTCCCTCATAAAAACATTTTCCCGGCCATTGACCCTTTACATGGTAATTTTCCTAGCAAAAGGATTAGTCTGGTAGAATTATTGCCATGAGCTTTTTAATGGTAACTGATTTCTCAATTTGGATGAAGGTCGCAGCTAAGGCAAATAAAAACTTGCAATTGCTATTTGTAAAGTAAGGCTATACAACATTCTCTAGCTATATTTAGTTATTTGTCCAGTAATTTATAGCAGCTTATAATATTCATTTACAGATTTTCACTAATAACTTACAAGATTTAACCGAATTCGATTACACTACTCCGTTCAGGCACCCTTCTTCATTTCCCCATATGATATATTAAACTTAAAACATTTTAATAAAAATGCACATATAAGTCAGACCTTCCGGCAATGGTGCTTACTCCTAGATAAACTCATAGGAAGGCAGCCTTAATTTATCAACCTCTCAAAACTAGAAAAGTCCCATTTATATATCCACTAATTCGACCTTACCGCTCCTTTGCTATATTTTCCACTGCAATTATTTTGCATCTTCCGCAAATCTGTCTTGGCATGCTATCTTAGAGCTATATTTGCAGAGAAGCTGCATCCAAATAATCACAACCACCAACCCCACTTGGGTTTCAGCAATCATGCTATTTGCTCTTTATACAGCTATAGGTGGTAAAACACCAGGTTCCATTTTAACGATCTGACTAAATTTGCAATATGTTTTGCTGTTTTATTTTTAAATTAAATACTATACATGTAGAGATCTGGAGCCTAGCAACTGTAAAAAGTACCCTTACAATTGGCATTAGGATCTTGATGTAATTCTATAAAGGGAGTTGCCAACATACAACTTTAAAATGGTTCTCAGTGTGGTTCCCATAATCAATCTCCTTTTAAAGCAGGCTCATGTACTGCATGTTAAGCAGTAATTAGTGTGTGGTGCACAAAATCCATTACACTTGATCTGCTATTCAGCAGAGTAGCATGTTTCCTGGCTCTTTTCAACAATTTTAGGAATAAAACACAAATAAAAAAAATAACGTATCTTTCAAATCAAGCCCAACTTCTTCTGCTGCCATGAATACAAGCAAGTTATTTTCGTAAGAAAAATAGATAAATGTTTGCTATTGCCATTTTCCGACATTTTTTTTTCAGCTTCCCAGTCGTGCCTCTAGTCTTGACAGTCCTGGGTGCTCTCCCATCCATGTGCTAACCAAGTCTGATCTTGCTTAGCTTTCTGAGATCAACTGTCAGTTATCTGACAATACAGAAATTGAAGTACTGTTTCAAAAAGGGTTGGCTGTTAAATGAAAAGTGAATACAAGCATTTTAAATGACAGGGCTCAGTTCAAAGGGATCAAATAGGAATAGAATGAGATGTGCATCTAACTGGAATAGGTCTCTCAGAATACTATTTCTAGAAGCACAAAACCAAATTCCACCAAAAAATCCATTCATCCTTAATTCATATTCTTCTTCTCTGCATAGGTCTCAAGAATAGGGCACTGAGAAACAGGATAAACAACTGAAACCACATGTTGCTGCATATCTCTACTTCTGCAAAAGAATTTAACCTAAAACAAAGAAAGGAAGTGACAAATGAGTTTACCTGCCAGTTCTCAAGAGACATATTCAGAACAGAAACTGGATACAAATCTTCACTGTACTATACAGTATACAAGATAAAGTAAGTTTATAATGTTAAGTTAACCTTTTGGGGAGGCCACATTCTCCCACAAGAGGGGGGAAGTGGCAAAGGTCACTTACAGTACTTTTATTAAAGACAAATTTGTAGCCATTGTTCTAATTTAAAACATTATAATAGAACTAGCCTTAGTGTGTATGAACTTCTCATACCAATGCAGAATTCTCTATAGTCAGAGATATAGTATAATACTTCACACTGTATATAACATTTTTAAAATGTTAGTATTGCTGATGTATAGCAAATCAAATGTAAATTTGTGTTTTTCTTCAAGCCATCCCAAAAGAAAAAGCACTGAAATTTCAAGTAACTAACTTTATCCCTACTTAAAAACAGTTCTTTTGAATCAGACCAAAAGCCTATTAAATCAATATGTACAAAAGCCAGACAGATAACTATCAAAAGGCTGTAAGTCAGATGTGAGGATAATAATACTCCATATGCTGCCTGTAATTCAGAAGGTAATACACTACATCAAGACTCACGACTAGGACAGTTCTCTATTGCTTGCGTTTATTTTGTACTCTTTTAAAATTATCTGTATTGTGAATGTCACCATAGGCTGATGGCGGTGAGTTCAGCAGTTAAGTCTCTTTTGTACTAAATCACCATCTATTTAGTTTCAATAGAGGATCCTATCTTCCATCTGAATCTGTCACGGACCTCAGAATTTTAATAAAAACAAATTGGGTCCTTGCAGGCCCCAAATTGCTTTTTCAAATATTATAGCAGAGTTTTGAGGAGTCAATGGTCGCTCTTGAAATTACTAGATCTCCTATAGACAGCTAATTTAGTATAGAAAATCTCTTGGATGTGAAAAATGTGTTGCCAGTCCCAGTACATTATATTGCCCTTGCTATTAGACATATCTCTTGTTAATATGGATAACAAAACATGGTTTATTAAACATATGGTGTCTGAATGAGTTCATATAATGTAGTAAGCCAAAAAGTAAACAAATCATATTTGACTCTTCTTTTCCTTCATTTTCGCTTAGCAACAGAAATTTTGGGCTCAATTGTAGTCGTAAATCAAGGATTATCTGTATCCTAACAGTTATTTGTGTGGGTTGGTTAATATATTGGAAGTGTTACACAGGTAAATTAAATAATATTTGCAGCCTCAAGCAAATACAGGGTCCAGATCTCTGTCGTGCAGTATATTAGACAAAATAGGTCCACAACTGGTTCAGACAGATTCTTTTTTAAGAATACCAGGAAAATCATACACCAATTATTACAACTACTACACTGTCTTGTGTTTATCAATGTCTGATATATCACTAGGTATAGAAAACCTATGGCAGTGGTGGCGAACCTATGGCACGCGTGCCAGAGGTGACACTCGGAGCCCTCTCTGTGGGCACGCACTCCATTGCCCCAGCCCTGCTTCCCCCCGCAGCCCCCTCCTCACCAGCAGCCCCCCTGGAGGAGAGTCTCCCCCAGGCATGGCCCGTGTGGAGGAGCACAGCCAAGGACATGGCAGCCGGGCAGCAGGGACAAGACTCCGACCTTGCGCCCCATTGCGTGCAGATGATGCTGCGGGGTGTGGGCGGAGGGCATGGCTGCCATGGTACTACAAGGCCACCTGGCGATCTGCTGCAGTGGGCCATGGAGGTGGTGAGTGGCCCTGCAGGTGGGCGTGGCAGGGGCAGAGCATGGGCGGGCTGGGGGGGCGGGGTGTTTTTTGAGCACTCGGTCTCTAAAAGGTTCGCCATCACTGACCTATGGAATGATCTTATAGGATAAGAAAATGAAGCACTACCAGGGCAATAATCATAGTAAGTGGGGCTTTAACCTGGGCCAAAAAATTAGTTTCAATAAACATCTCAAACAGGCCCCTCCCTAGTGCACAGAAATATAAAATGGGGGAGGGAAATGCTTATTCAGACTTCCAAAGTTCTGCTCCCATATCTGTTACAATAAAAGTAATCCTAACCTCTACATTCTATGATTGTAATGAAAATACTTCCCTTGAAATGAAACTTACAAAAATATAATTAACGATCTATAGATATTATCAATTTAATTGTATGATTAGATGTTGTAAGAACAGCTATTAAGGCGAAAAGACACTGAGACAACACCCAAGATCTTCTCTTGAATTCTAATTTACATGAACAAAATGCTGAAATAATACTCAGGTTTCAAAATAAAGCATACATTATCAAACTCACCCCAATGAACTTGTTAAGAGTTCACACAAATGTTGTAAGAGGTCATGTAAGCAAATATTTTGTGAAATATGAAGTCTATGCCCCCATTCCTATTCCTAGCAAATAAATATACTAGGAGCTTCAGAACGCAAATTATTTTTTATTTACGTATTTACTCAGATGTACATGCTGTTCCAGTCACATGCACATATATATACATATGCATGTAAAAATATATAAAACCATATACATATAGCTTTTTGAGATATTTTACTGCATAAGAAATAGATAATATAGGCCTGGAGGGCAACAGGAATATATTTGTTACAAATTGCTACTGATATTAAGAGCCGTACTTAAGAGGAACCTATTATATCTGTGTGAATACTGAAACTTAGTATTTTTAAATTATATACAGTACATACATACATACATACATACATACATACATACATACATACATACATACATACATACATACATGAGCAGGTGTATATCAATAACTATTGAGATGCCCTTTCTGGTCTGGGATTGTCTAGACCAGGGGTGTCAAACTGCTGGCCTGTGGGCCGGATGCATCAGGGTGAAACCGTGCCCACCCCATTGCCGGCAATGGAAAAAAAGTCAAGATACGTCACGACATGTCACGACATGTCACGTGACATTGCGAGCTTGACACCCACGTCTAGACCTTAATATCTGAAAACCCTTCTCATGATCTTGCCTATGGACAATAACCAGAGTAGTTGTGGCTGTCTGTAGAAATATGTCAGGAATCTTCAGTTTACTAGTTCCATTAAACTGCACTCTTCATTCATCTATATGAGTCCTTTGATGGGATATTGGAATATGGATTTTACTTTATTGAAAAAGTTTTTGGATCTGAAAGTTCCTAAACCAAAAACTTGAAGCATTAGGAACACTGGAGTTATGCTGATACTTTTATTTTCATATGGGAAACCATCCTAATGCAGGTTATGAAAAGCTCTGTATACGTACAGCTAGTAGAAAAACATTAAATAAAGCAGTAATGTATCAAATAAATGATAATGGAGGCAAGGAGTAGCCCATCACAAGGCCCATCACAAGTTCACAAGCAGAAAGTAGCCCATCACAAACTCACAAGAAGGACTCTAGCAGCTTCCACTTAAATCCTTAACAACTGATAGAAAAAAAGCTTTATAAAAATCACTTATATTTCCCTATATATTTACTATTACAATTGATATGATAGCTGAGTGATAAATCTTTTTCACATCTGACAAAATATAGATCTGAACACTATTAATTCCTTACCTCTACCACTATTGCAGAATTTTAATTAAAGAACTAAATTCCAAAATTAGTTAAGAAAAACATGAAGAGTATAATTTCTGGAGCTCTTTCTAGTTTTTTTGTCAACATCTGCCATAGGAACCACCTGTATTTTCTTATCTGTAACAAAACAATGCATTGCACCTCATCTATGTCTCTCTATTCCACTCCCATCTGTGTGCTTTTGTGCAAGTATGTACACTAAGAAGCACGAATGGGAGGGAGTTGGATAGACTCCATGATCAGGAGGCAGGATAAGGGTTTAGAATGGAGCAGGAGCTACCATTCTGAGTCTCTTCCATCACTGCCCATCCCATAAGGATTTTTTTTTCTATACTTCTATACTTTTTTTCACCTCAGTCCAAACTTTGCCCATTTTCAAAGTCAATCTTTTTTTTTTCATTGATTTCTTCTGCCACACCACATTTGGACCTGTTCTATTTTCAGAAAAGTGTCCTATTGACAGATAGAATGACAGATAGTTTTGCGCTCCTTTATATGATTTTTCCCCATCATTTCGCTGGGTTAGTAGGAATAAAAAGAGGAGCCACAGCTTGGCAGACAAGGACATGATCTGTATGGCTTTATTTTAGGTGTAATCTCTCGCATCTACAAAATGTCAGCAATGGATAGGAGATGCTCTGTTGTAGAGGCACTGCAGTGCTGCTACTCAAGTAGAACAGACAGCCCTGAGCCTAAAATGTTCAATGTAATAAAGCATTATAACAATCAGAAGAATACAAGCTGTATATTTATTACTGATGGGAAAGGTCAGGGCTTTGCAGATGCTAGTTTTCTTCCTCTTTTTTTTTAAAAAAAATTAAAGTTTCTGAAAAAAAAAGTATCTAAAAAAATAAAAGAAGATGTTTAGAACCTGGTGCACAAATGACCATGAATATTATGTCTACCCTGCTCTAGAATATAATATTGAAAATATAATTCTTAATTACTGCATTAATCTATTAGTTAATGCTACAAAGATGTTTTTTAGCTCATTCTTTTCTTTCAACGATAGATACATTGCTGTCCATACTTACTGAGGTACAAAAGATGCAATTGCAATCCTGAAGAGCAGTCATCTTATCCAGTGAATATTCAGATAAGCACATTTTGCAAGTTACCAAAGACTCCAAGGGTAATTCCCCGACTTCTGCTACTCCGGTTGTCATGGTGCTGAAGCAGTTTTTAGTAGCAGAGGACATCAGTTTAAACACACCCAGCAATTCTGCAAGATATAAATCAGAATGTGCCAGTGAGAATTATTTTGCAAGCTAAAATTTAACATAACAGAATTTTAAGCAACGTATGGGTGACATCTTCTACAGCTCCATTTTTTAACTGTTCTTTTACTCATCAATATAGACTGTCAAATACACGGATAGGACTAACCCACTTATATTTTGTGCAAAATAAGGCAAGTTGCATTCCCTCCTAATTCTACAGCAGCCTTCATCAATTCAGGTAGAGAAAACACATTCAGATAAATCAACAATATAAGCTTACCAGAAATATTTTCTATCAGAAATGTTCATAACATGCCATAAAAGCTATGGTTTGGTCCACAACTAGACAAAATGAGCCACTTCCTCAGACTCTACAAACTCAAAATAATCGCTGATGATTCCACAAAACTTTGCCCTGCTTATCACCTTAGACCAACCCTGCCAATATGTAGCTTTCCAAGCAGACCTGCGCAGCCCACAGATGTTTTTTTAAAGTTAATAAATTCACCATTGTTGCCCCCAAAAGATGCACTGTCAAGAACCTACAAAACTTCCCAGGCCACATTGCCACCACCAGCTCCAGCAATGCTGCCATTCTGTTAGCTGCCAGATATATCAGGTATTCCTTTGTGGCCTGCAATGATTTTTAATTTATCAATGTGACACTTTCCTGTGTACTAATTCTGCAGATCTGCTATGGACTCTGTCCAATTGGCATCCATCCGAGATTGTATATCCCTAAGGAACCCACAGCGTCAACCTGTATATCTAGTGAAGCACTTCCCAGAAAGATCCTGCTTACTCAGTCTGGTAGACCGTTCACCTTATGTTTGGTTGATCTATGTAATATGGACAGAGCGTTTGATAAAATTGCCCTAGCACAACTTCTCTCCAGTCACTAATCAAAAATAAATGCCTGGTCTACTGAGGAAATTTGAGAGAAACGAAGTGCCTGAAGAGATGTTGGCATAAAACTCAAAGTAGACACCACCAAGTACTGTTAAGAGCACAGGTCTCAGCCTACACATTGGTGATAAGAGTGGCAAAGTGTCCGTTCTTTTCCATGCCGATTGTATCTGCAGACGTCTGAACAGAGGCCCTGTTTCATGTGTAGACTAGTGCAGTATGCGGTACATAGGTCTGTTCTTACCATTTGGAAGTAAGGCTGGTCAAAATACAGTGGCGCAAGCAGTTGTGCTTGCATCTTGGTGCACTCATGTAAATCTCTGTTACACAAACTGCATTGGTTACCAATATGTTCTAAGTCCTAGGGGATCACCTATATATTGTATCTCTTCATGGCAAAGACCCTCGCATTCTGAGGGTCAGGATTTTTCTTCTGACATTTCTGCCAGCCCTGTAAAATCTGACAGAATGGGTGTCTTTATATCCTGACAATTAAGCAATGTCATCTGTTGAGGTAAACAGTTTATTCTATTAGGGCTCCTTCCCTTTAAAATAGCTTCCCACCAGAGTTCAGACTGTATCAAACCTGCCAGCCATCAGAAGGCCTTTAAAAAACTCTTTTTTCCACAAACACTGGAGCAGGTCACAATAGGTCAATCTGTTACATATTAATTGTTTTGTGATATGCATTTCCTGATATTTGAGTTTACTTTGGGTTCATTTTGTTTGCTTTTTTAGCATAAAAACATCTTGAGTTTTTAATTCCCACTCCTCCTAATCAGTTTCGAGTTGGGGCAGCCTTATAAATCAAAATTATAAAGAAGCATAAACACATAAATAATACGCAGCAAATATTTTGGCAATCCTGGTTGGGAGTTTTGGTGGACTGCGAATCCAAATGGTTTGCCAAGTGCCAGAATGAGAAAGCCTGGTTTACTGAAAAGCTAGTACCTTGGTTTGAAATCTATTAATGCTGCTGCTTTATACTCTATACATGGTGAGTTTCTAGAACCATAGATTTTATGGTGGCCTAAAGACCTCATAAGCATTTGCAAACCTAATCAAATTAAATAATTCATAGGCCTGACTTGCCAGCAAACTTGTGTACTGTTAATAGCAAACCAACTTTGAAGTTCATCAAGGTTTTACAAGCCTGCTAGTTACAGGCAAGAGTCTAGGAAAATACCCAGACAGAATAATGCTGCTATAAAGCAGAATCATGTAAATGATTTCTGCTATACAGACACTTTGAGTAAATGAGTTTTATCCAATAGTTTAGCTGGTTTGTTTTCACCTATTATATTCTTTGTTCATGAACACTGGAAGCTAGAATATATATTGCTTTTAAACTTTCTGCAAAGTAAGAACTTGACCTGCAAATTACATTTGTCTGAATGTGTTCTTCCTACATACAAGCTTTTTCATATTAACAACATGCAATCTGTGCCACAGGTCTCTCACTATTCATCAAAGTACCAAAGAGTAATTGCTGTTTGTGTTGCATCAGTCAGCTACTTAAATTTCGTATATGTATGTACTACCAGATATTCATCCTTATGCACAGAAAAACTAATAATTGTGCCCGCTTTCAAATGAAATTACACAATGAAGGCTCATTGGGTTACAGAATCCCTTTCTATAAAAGTAATTGTCTTCCTCTAACTGCGTATAATAACAACTCTTTTATACAACAAACTATTCCCTTTCAAACATTACCAGAAATTTTGGCAACATCTTTTAGCAAACTCACAATCCCCAAGCTACTGTTCTATAGATGCTGCAGCTATTTGTATCAGTGAAACAACAACACATGAAAGGTTTCATTTTTTGGGGTTGACAATTTATTTTCCATTTGATCCATCCATACATATTCTTCCTGCCTTCTTCAGGCTCTCTTCCTGGCCGTGCCTTCCTTATTCTATGCCTTGTAAAGTCATGTGCATATTTGCTAATGTTTTATTAATATACAGATAAAAGTAACATTTCCCTTAAGTCAGCCATGACTCCTGATGACATCAAGAGCAAGCCTATACAGGGGGGGGGGTTGGCCCCCCTGTATAGGGGGATAACCCATAGGCTCATGAGTAAGGGAGAACAGAATGATCTGGATGAAATTATTGAACCAGCAATCCTAGTCCACACTTCGCTACGTGAAGTTTGTTCTTCCTAACCTACAATAAGCAGCAAGTTAGAATCGGAACATTGTGAAATTCTGTTTCCAGTATTATAGTAGTAAGAGGGACCATACGACATAAGACACATTTGTGTCCCGGAAATCTTAATCAGTGTAAAGATACTTTCAAAGAGAGCATGGCGTCAGCTTCCAGCAGGAGCGTCGCCATCGCTTCATTTCATAGACTCTCAGCACTTATCTACAATAGCATCAGCATTTCTGTCCATTCTGCCTAGCAGAAAGCTATTACTTTATCCTGTTGATCTCTGGTGTTGTTGAATGTCCTTAGATATCTGGTACGCATCAATGTATAAACTGTGTCTTTGTTTTGCTAGTAATTGCTGTTCCATCAGCAGAATGACATGACTTGATGCAGTCATATATAAAATAGATTTACCAGGATTAACTAGTTGACTGTCACTAAGTTTTTTATTAGCTAATCAAGGCATTCATGGTTGAAAATAGTAGATTTTTCCTCAGAAAATAGAATTAAATTAGAACTGAAATTCTTTATTTGGAACATTATTGTATATTCTTTCTCCATATGCACATGGGAATTCTCTTTCATGATTTTCTCCAGGGGATTGGCCAGAATCAAACCTGCTCAACTTCACAGCTAAAGTGTATAAAAATACTCAGCACACTGAGTGGGATTCTAAGTACTACAACTCTTAAGGTTAAAACAGCAGCCTACATTTTGAGAAAATCAAAGTTTTATTAAGAACTTACACTTACTTTGAAACCGGTTAGTCTAAAAATCTGAGTCCTTAATGTATGCTAAAGCAATCATCTTTTTTTATTGGCTTCGGGAAGTTTTATCTTCAACACTGCAACACAGTGTTTTTGTTTCTAATCTTTCAAGAACATTATGTGTATAGATTATAACAAAGTCTATTTAAAAATTAATTTCCCCACAGAATATTGGGAAAGACTAGAAGAGATAAGCAAATGCTAATACTTCATCCATTTAAAAGCACCCAATGTGCAGAATATTTTATGTTGCTTGGAAGCAATAAAACCCAACTAACAGGAAAAAGGAAAAACATTGAGTGGCAGCTATGGTGCAGGTATTCAAAATACCATCAAGACCCTTGTTATGCACAAAATGTGTTACTTTCCTGTTGTGTTCTCTGTATTCCCCCCCCCCCTTAATCCCCTATGCATATCCTGATCACCCATTAAGGGTGATTGCCCTTCACCATTCATCGCCCATTAAGGGTGATTGCCTTTCTCCATCTGCATACAGTTTCATGCCCGTTGCTGGTTGGCTAACTAGCAACAGGGTCTTGCCAGCCAATGGAATTGTGTGATTACAAGC
>NW_015386620.1:1313246-1314443 GCF_001527695.2 Protobothrops mucrosquamatus | reverse complement strand
GATGACTTCCACCCCGAAATTCTCGTCTTCCCTACCGGCATTCAACCCAGAAACGAACGACTGGGACGCCTACATGGGAAGATTCGAGCTACACCTGGCCGGGAATGGGCAAAAAGGCATTCCTGGGGATCAGAAGAAGGCTTTATTCCTCGCAAACTGCGGAGACGAGGTCTACCACGTGGCCCGCTCCTTGGTCGCTTCAGCCAGCATCGAGGACACCCCTTGGGCAGATATCCAACGTCTGCTGGCTGGTCAGTATGGGATCTCCAAAGGGTTCCTAGTCGCATGGAACCGCTTCTACAACCGACGACAACGGGCGGGCGAACCCATCAGGAAGTACCTCGGAGAGCTCCGATCGATCGCAATCCGATGCGAGTTCGTCGCCCTGGAAAATATGCTGCGGGACCGACTCGTCATGGGTATGAGGGACGAGCACGTGAAGAAGCGACTCATCGTGCGGTGAAGTCTCACCCTCAGCGAATCACTAGACGAGGCCCTTGCCGCAGAAGAGTCCGAATCCACGGCCACCGAGATGAGACGGGGTGACATCCATCGCACCCATCGCGAGCCAACCCCCGATCCGGAGGCCACCGAATCGGACGAGGCCGGCGAGGAAGAGACCGTCCATCGCACCACCACCAGCCGGAAGCAGCGAGCATGGCGAGACAAGCGGGACGACCTCGAGTGTCCAGGGTGTCTGGGGAACCACACACGAGCAAACTGTCGGTTCCTAGACACCACGTGCAGCCGCTGCCTGAGGCGAGGACACATCGCAAAAGCATGCCGAGCCTCGCACCCGAGTTCCAGGAAACAGCGTTCGTCCCCACGGAGGCACACGTCTCCACCACGACGATCTCCACCGTGCCGCTCACCGCCACACCGCTCGCCGCCCCATAGACCGCGTGAGAACAGATGGAAGGGGTCAGCCCGACCCGAAGGGAGGCGCGACCAGAGAAGGGGCTACGACGACCAGGACGAGCGCAAGGTGCACCACATGATTGTCAGCCACACCAACTCGACTGGCGCGGAAAAGTTTTTCGCAACAGTCATGATCGGGAGGCGACCATGTAAGATGGAGGTGGATACGGGATCCATCTGTTCCATCATGTCATGGGACAAGCTCAAAGGACTGCTGCCGGAGCTGTCCCACACCGCCCTGGAGAAACCAACGGGACGGCTCGTAGACTTCAACGGCCA
>NW_015386620.1:1205543-1311253 GCF_001527695.2 Protobothrops mucrosquamatus | reverse complement strand
CATGCCCGTTGCTGGTTGGCTAACTAGCAACAGGGTCTTGCCAGCCAATGGAATTGTGTGATTACAAGCCAGGGGAATCCCATAAAAGAGGGCTCCCCTGGCCCAGAGAGCCAGTCCGGATTTACTTTATGCCTTGCCAATAAACCAAGAGCTGACTGTCACTCGACTCGTGTCTTACTGCCTGCGCGATCCAACATTTCCAAAGGCCAACAATTTATTAAAGCAGCTTTTTCTCAACTTGGTTGTCCCACAGAAGTATTGGTTTACCGTCTGGAGAGATAATGCAGATTAAAATGCCAAACATTTTAGAGCACCATGTAAGAGAATGCTGTATGACATTTCAAAGCTGAGCAATTAAAATATAAGACAATGTTAAGAGCTGATACAGTTCTTTAATTGTATATTCCCCGATTTCTTTACTGGGTATTAGCTACATTCATGAATTTTATATACATTGGCTACAATGAAAGGAGAAAACAGTCTATCAAAGATGTCAGCTTTCCTTACAACTAAGAATAAATAAGTAGAAAAAAGATTTTAGAACATCATAATAACTGTATCATAATAGATGCACAATGGAATCAAATGCATAGTTAAGAAATGATACAACAAAGTGAAAGGAGAGGACTGACAAGGTCAATTTTTGTTTGAGGGGTCTACAGCACCAACTATGAAAAAGGAATTAAACAAAATCTGTTATCCCGACATATATTCAGTTTAACTGATTTTCCAACACTAAACAAAAACTTGAATAAGAATTTGTCCGATTATGTAATAATGATCCAACCTTTGACAAGCACTAATTCTGATCCCACATATGAACTTCTCATTTTGCTTTTCATTTGAACAGGGTTTCTCAACCTTGGCAGGTTTAAGATGTGTGGACTTCAATTCCCAGAATTCCTCAGGCAGCGTGACTGGTTGAGGAATCCTGTGAGTTCAAGTCCACATATCGTCAAGTTGACAAGGTTAAGAAACATGCTTTTGAGGATGGCAGAAAGGAAGATGATCCTGTAGTAGTCTGGGAGTTGAAAACCACACAACCTAAAGTTCCAGGGATGAGAAAGATTGCATTAGACAGAAGTAATGTCTTTGATTGAAATCATCCTACATACACCAAAGAAAGAAAGAAAGAAAGAAAGAAAGGAAGGAAGGAAGGAAGGAAGGAAGGAAGGAAGGAAGGAAGGAAGGAAGGAAGGAAGGAAGGAAGGAAGGAAGGAAACCAAACCCCCTAAAGTCAAGTGTTGTCATTTCTTTCATTATTTCTTTATAGTTTTTAATCCCATTTTATTATTTATTTATTATTTAATTCAACTTGGACACTGCCTGACTCCAACTGACTCTGGCCACCAACAGTAAACTAACGCAAACCCAAAACAAATAGCATCCTAAACTCATGACAGTCCCAAAACTGTGTACAATTTTCCAAATGACACACTTTTTTTTTTTAAGTAAGGAGGCCAGTTTTGCACAAGCAATGTTGAAATATTTAGAGATCTAATGAAGGTTGGCAGAAGCAGGAGTTATACTGTATGCCACGCCCACAGCTACTGAAAAGAAAGAAAATATGTCAGACAGTAAATACATCACAGCATTGCCCACACTTAGATCTACATCCAAAAGCCCTATTGGGCTGAAACCTGCTGCCCATTTTCCCAAATCATCTTTTTCCTGTGTGAAAAAGGTTCCATTTTCTCCCTTGCTGTCAAATGTACTTTACTAAAGAAATAGTTAATGTTATTTGGCATATTTTATGGTTGCAAATAGCAGAGGATGTCAGTTTTGCTTCCTTTGCCCAGCTCTTCATTATTGTATGACTTCCTTGGCTGACGGTGACCCTATTTTCTTGCCAGCAAAAGGTCCTTGGGAGACATTCCAGGAGAAAGTTTTATGCTGCGGTTTATGCGAAGAAGTGGAGCCTGTCTACCAGTTAGAAATGATTGTGCAGAGTCAGGACCCTTACGTGCCTTGACAATCTTTTAACGGCAGTAATGAAGGAAGACAGAATTTGGGAGAAAAATTAAAGCAAACTCTTCTCCACCATACTGGATAACAGGATTACGGGGGGGGGGAATCATTACTAACTACAGGTAGTCCTTGACTTACAACCATTCGTTTAGTGACTGTTTGAAGTTACAATGACACTGAAAAAGTGACTTATGGCTGTTTTTCCCACTTAGAACCATTGCAGCATCCCCATGGTCATGTGATCAAAATTTGGACACTTGGCAACTGGCATGTATTTATGACGGTTGCAGTGTGCCAGGGTCAGGTGATCACCTTTTGCGACCTTCTGACAAGCAAAGTCAATGGGGAACCCAGTTCTACTTTATAACTGCATTACTAACTTAACCACTGTGGCAAGAAAAGGTTGTAAAATGGGACAAAACTCACTTCACAACTGTCTCGCTTAGCAACAGAAATTTTGGCTTCAAAATTTTGGTCGTAAGTCGAGGGCTAGCTGTATTCACAAAACCCATGCTGTATGGAAAGCGAAATTTTAAAAAAGCTACCTTGTTTTAGTTTGCTGCAATTTCAACCCCATTACAGGTCCCCAACTTACGACCACAATTGAGCCCAACATTTCTGTTGCTAAGCGAAACATTAGCTAAGTAAATGTTGTCCTCACTTTACGACCTTTCTTGCCACCGTTGTTCAGTGAATCGCTGCAGTTGTTAAGTTAATGACATGGTTGTTTAAGTGAATCAGGCTTCCCTATTGACCTTGTTTGTAAGAAGGTCGCAAAAGGTGATCACGTAACCCTGGGACACTGCAATCCTCATAAATATGAACCAGTTGCCAAGCCTTTGAATTTTGATCAAATGACCATGGGGGATGCTGCAATGGTCTTAAGTGTGAAAACAGTCCTAAGTCACTTTTTTCAGTGCCATTGTAACTTTGAACGGTCACTAAATGAACTATGGAAACTTGAGGGCTACCTGCATTACTTATCCATTATTTCTTTACTCATTTTCTCCAAGTTGTAATTGATACCACCTCTCTGAGGTCAGCCTTCCACGTGCATTCTAACAATATTTTCCAGAATTCCCAGACTATATTAGGTGAAAAATTCAAGGAATTGAAATTGCAGCAGTGTGAAAAGTTCTGGGATTGGAGAAGGCTATTTCTCAGTCTTGTGAGTCTGAAAGTACATCTGAAGGGCAGATACATCTAGCTTTAGCCACAGAAACCCTATTTTGTCTATCCTAGCTTTCAGTTGTTTCCCTTCAGGCCCCTTGCTTTGCCCTGCAAATTCCTGGAATGGTCATGTGGCGGTTGTTGTTGTCAAAGAGCTCATACAATCCTGATTCAGAGCAGTAATAGATTCAAGGCTAACTCCCTTTTCTTGTTGTAGATACCAATCAGACCTTTATTAAGGTCACAGGCCAGCATAAGAAGAGTGGAATATAAACAATAATTTTTAAAAGGCTAAAAATATTATATACCTACGCAAGCACCCACACACACCAGCATAAGGATTAAAGAAGTATAAAAGATAAAAGTCTAATTTAAAAATATATATATTTTTAAAAGAGTCTTTAAAAATCTAAAGGGAGAGGTAAGAACATTAGATGGATGTAGGGGAACTTAAAAACTAGTATATGGCAGACTAAATCTATCACAATGCAAGGAATTTGAAAATAACCAATTAGATGCTCGTTAAGATTAGTTTATGACACAGGTCCTCAATGATGGATTTTAAGCAGTGGTAGGATTCAGCCAGTTCACACCACTTCGGCAGAACTGGTAACTAATTTTTAGTTGCCCAAGCCCAGAATGGACTTCTGGAAGCGGCATCCACACAGAGAACCAGTTGTTCACATATTTGAATCCCACCACTGATTTTAAGCACTGCTGCCCAGAACCTGGCAACATTATATGTTGTAACAGGATTAGTATCTGCAAGCAACAGGAAGGTGTGGAATTGTCCTATGCGCTCTAGGTATTTATATTGTAATGGTGAGATGACAACTAGTATGAACCTCTCTGTAATGCAGGCACTGGAAAAGTACATATTATGTTGCTTCTATGTGTCCAGAGTCACAAGGGCATTGTCTCTCTGGGTAAGGAATTTTCCTGTTATCGGCCTTCAAGGACAGCTGAGGGCATGACATTGTATCAGAGTAAAGGCCTCTGGTGGTTAGGTATTTTTAGTCAAATATGCCACAGGGGAGGCAGAGTACCTATTGGATTCATTGGCAATAAAGTTTAGGGACCTGGCTAGCTCCAATTAGTGCTCTGTGTCTGTTACACACTGTTTAATGAGAGCCTTGGCCTGATCATCACAACCCATGCTGAATGGAAAACCTGGAGAGAAGCCCAAGGATGAGAATTTAGTTGCCACTGTTTTTTTTTCACAGTGGACTAAAAATCATCCGTCATAGTTAGTGAGGCAAGAGCAAAGGTGGGGGGAAGATAGGATCCAGTTTGGCTCGGTCACCAGGATCAGTGGTTTTGTCTTCTGAGCTTTTGGACTAGAGCCCATCTTCAATGCACACAGTCTGCTAAAGAGAAGTTCCCTAAAGATGGGCTCCAGTACAAGTCCAAAAGCTTAGAAGATAAAGCCGCTGGTCTCAGTGATCAACCCAGATTGGATCCTGCAACCTTATCCTGGGACACATATATTTGCCTTCATTTATGACAAATAGGATAGTCTGAGCTAATAGTTGAGTATGTCATCATCACTCTAGATGCCACTTTCATGAGGCCTGTCTCCAGTCTCAGGATGGCATTAGAGACCCATTTTGGGACTTGAAAGGCTGATCTTGGACATTTAGATTGAACAAGTTGTATTGACACAAAATTGGGGAAGAGGCTCAGGAGCACCATAAAGTAGTTGTGTTATTGGCTTAGCTTCAAATAGTTTGAGTGCAGCAGGTTATAGTAGCCACCTCTTGTTTGAGGATAACATTTTCAGCAGTGTAGTCTCCATGGAGATCCCTATGGTTAGCAGAATGAAGGTATTGAAACAGGAGACCTGCTCAACCTTGTCACCATCTATCCTCCAGGAGAGGTTCTTGGACCTTTTGGCAAATGTTATGATTTTGGTTTTCTGATATTTGAGTGCTAACTTGGACTGCAAGGCGTTCAAACTGGTCAGTCCTAGAAGAGATCAACCCCGACTGCTCTTTAGAAGGCCAGATCCTGAAGTTGAAACTCAAATACTTTGGCCACCTAATGAGAAGGAAGGACTCACTGGAGAAGGGCCTAATGCTGGGAAAGATTGAGGACAATAGAAGAAGGGGACGACGGAGAATGAGGTGGCTGGATGGAGTCACTGAAGTAGTAGGCGTGAGCTTAAATGGACTCCAGAAGATGGTAGAGGACAGGAAGGCCTGGAGGAACATTGTCCATGGGGTCATGATGGGTCGGACACGACTTCGCAATTAACAACAACAACTGGCATCCTTGCATTACTGTGTTAGTTCTCTCAAGATTTTTTTAAGGCCAATAGATGCTCTTGAAAATGTTACTACATCATCTGTATAGATTAAAACAGAGATGTATGTCTTCCAGCAAGTTTTGAGTGTTGGTTTGGGAATGTGTGAAAGTTTGTGTTGAGAAGATGGCCCACCATGGAGTTAATACAGAAATTGAATAATAGTGGGGTCAGTATAAAGCCTTGCTTTATGCCTTACTCAGTTCCAATGGCACTGGTGAGGTGCTCCTGGGAGTTACATCTTATTTTGAGTGAAGTCCCTTCATGTACACACGTATTAAATGAAATAGATGTAGATCAATCAAGGAGGCTTCTAGTTTTTCTCACAATTTAACTTGGGATATTGAATCAAAAGTTGGTTTGAAGTCTATAAAAGCAGCATATAGGGAAGTTGTCTTGAGGGAAGAAGCATTTTTCAATGAGATGATGGAATAAGAGGCATTGATCAATGGTAAATCGGCCTTTCCTAAAGCAGATTGCTTCTCAAATTTGCAAACAACACCAAGCTGGCAGAAATAGTTAACAATCCAGAAGATAGGCTTAAGATACAGAAAGATCTGGACAGACTTGAACACTGGGCGCTATCTAACAAAATGAAATTCAATGGTGAAAAAAGTAAGGTTCTACATTTAGGCAAGAAAAACCAAATGCACAGGTACACTATAGGTGGTACCTTGCTCAATAGTAGTAACTGTGAGAGGGATCTCAGAGTCCTAGTGAACAATCACTTAAATATGAGCTAGCAGTATGCTGCAGCTGCCAAAAAAGCCAACACAGTGCTAGGCTGCATTAACAGAGGGATAGAATAAAGATCATGTGAAGTATTAATACCACTTTATAATGCCTTGGTAAGGCCATACATGGAATACTCCATCCAGTTTTGGTCACCACGATGTAAAAAAGATGTTGAGAATCTAGAAAAAGTACAGAGAAGAGCAACAGAGATGATTAGGGGACTGGAGGCTAAAATATATAAAAAATTGTTGCTGGAATTGGCTATGTCTAGTTTAATGAAGAGAAGGACTAAGGGTGATATGATAGCAGTGTTCTGATATCTCAGGGGTTGCCACAAAGAAGAGGGAGTCAAGCTATTCTCCAAAGCGCCTGAAGGCAGGACAAGAAGCAATGGATGGAAATTAACCAAAGAGAGAAGCAACTTAGAACTAAGGAGAAATTTCCTGATAGTTAGAACAATTAAGCAATGGAACAACCTGCTTCCAGAAGTTGTGAATGCTCCAACACTAGAAGTTTTAAAGAAGAGACTGGACAACCATTTGTCTGAAATGGTATAGATTTCCTGCCTGAGCAGGGAGTTGGACTAGAAGACCTCCAAGGTCCCTTCCAACTTTATTATTATTGTTGTTGCTGCTGTTGTTGTTGTTGTTAGTTCCAGACAGTACTGGAATTTCAATTGTAGTATCCTGCATAAAGTTTGCTGATTGTGTTGAGGAGGCTAATTAGTCTATAATTGATAGGCTCGTCCTTTACACTGTAAATGAAGAAATCAGTTTCCCTAGAAATAACATTTCACAACTTCTCAGTTTCCCAGAGTGATGAAAATAGATGAAACAAGTTCTCCAGAATTATTCAGAGACCTGGGAAAGTTTAAAGGGAAGTTAGCAGTCTTCGATACAATTTTACTGAAGCAATAATTCTGCACCGGAGGTCTGTTTCAGAATTTAGAACTGGATTTAAAACTAAATCAGATCCAACAAGTTCATAGTTAGAATTTCTAGTCAAAAACAGCCTTTCATACATTCTCCCCTTTGAATTGTATCAGCAGGTATCTGATTTGGGGATAAAGAAAAATGGATGTGCACGTATCCTTTGCCTCTTGAAATTTTCTCTCCCGGAGTGTAGACGCCTCCGAGTTCTTTTCAAAGGCACTGTGTCATTGCAGTGAAAATCCATTCATCTGAAGGTAAATAGGGCAAGAGTGACAATACATAGATCATTCCTGTCCATAAAAAGATGCAGCTGGTATACTAACATATGTTGGGGAAAAAAGTATTTCCAGCCACCATTGCCACCTGGTTCAGCCTAGCCAAGAGCAGAAGTATAGTATAGTTCAGTGGTGGCAAACCTATGGCACGCGTGCCAGAGGTGGCACTCAGAGCCCTCTCTGTGGGCACACGTGCCATGCCCCAGAGATGGCAACCGTCCCTCTTCAACCAGCTGCCCCCTAACTCACCGAGATCCCACATGGCCGGATGCATCCCAGCACCCATGCACTCACTGGCCTCTGTGTGCAGGGGCTGATGGTGTCAGGCAGCAGCCGCCCCAGCCCCTGCCTTACCTTGCCCTGTGACAATGGCACTCCCACCCTGCCTCGCCTTGCCTCGCCTCACCCCGCAGGACGAGCCTCTTGCGTACCGGCCCACCTGCCAGAGACCCCCTGGATCTCCCCCAACCCTGCCCGGCCCCCACAGGCGTCCCTCCCCACGAGCAACATCGAGGTAATCATGCCCACCTTGGCCACACCCACCCAATCTGCCATGACCACCACAGCCATGCCCACCCAGTGGGCCACGCCCACCTGGCACCCGGTGATAAATAAATGGGGTTTGGGTTGCAGTTTGGGCACTCAGTCTCTAAAAGGTTTGCCATCACTGGTATAGTTTTTTTTTTATTATACTTATGGGCCGGAATTCTGCAGGTTAATAAAATAAATGAATTCCATTTCAAACGAAATAAAATATAAGCACACAATTGTAACTACATCTTCAAGGCGACCAAGTAATGCAGGTTTTACAGATGGTCTAACACTGTTTTGCTCCATTCAAGGAAATGAAATTACTGTATATTAGTCTGACAGGATCAAAGCAGCTATACATAAAAGCTGTTAAATTAACTTCAAAAGAGCAGGCGTTGGATACAAAAAGCAGTCTCAAGTCACTAACGTCTTCCTAAAGTGGGAATAATACATGGTCCATGTACTCAAGCAACATTCTGCCGCCTCTTCCCAGGAAGAACAATCTTCTTAATGGATGACTCACACTTGTATATTTCTAACTGCTGCCTCACGAACCCCATGATTACAGTAGAGGAAGAGAGACAAAACAATAGATCATTCCTCACCTTTCCAATATTGAAATGTCAATATTTATATGTGGGAGTAAGCTTGGGTCCAAAGGTCAAAAAGCTTATAAAAATAAGGCTACCATCCCATCATGCCTCCTTGTGATCGTCTTCCCCTTTTCCCTCAAGGCCCAATAAGTAGCCATAACAGCTCCAAAAACAATACAGGTAGTCCTCAACTTGCAATCATTCATTTAGTGACTGTTCGAACTTACAACCATTTTTCACACTTACAACCACTGCAGCATCCCCCAATGGTCAAGTGATCAAATTTCAGACGTTTGGCAACTGGTTCATATTGATGATGGTTGCAGTGTGCCCCAGGGTCACGTGATCACCTTCTGAGACCTTCTGACAAGCAAAGTCAATGGGGAAGCCAGATTCACTTAACAACCTAACAACTGCAGTGCTTCATTTAACAACGCTGGCAAGAAAGGTCATCAAAAGGGGGCAAAACTCGCTTATCAACTTAGAAATACACATTTTTGGTTCCCTTGTGATCGTAAGTGGGGGGGGCTACCTCTACAAGGATCCTTGCAGTAAATGAAAAGCTTGGTTCAATGAGCCACATAGTTTTACTTTTGTAAAGCATCAGCAGGAAGCAAGAGCAGAGGTTCTGGTCCTCCCAGAATCCATGTCCCAGGCTGCTATAGCTTAATTTTCTCCTCACAAAATTCAGTGGAAGCATTTCCATTAGTTTTTAGTGTGGTAACAAGTGGAGGAAAACCAAGGTAGGCAACAAAAACATTGCTCCCAGTCTGTGACCAAACCTTGAAAATCTTTGTAAGAAAGCCAGGGCACTGTGGTATTGAAAAGGAATGTGGCATTATCTCTGCCAAGTCTTGTGGATATCATAAATGCTAGTGTCTCCAGATAAAGGTCAACAACACTGTTAAGGTTCACTAACTGATTTCCAGAATCGAAACTCATGGAACAAAAGAACAGCATTTATCAAAGCAGAAACTGCAAGGCCCCTTTGTGCCAAGAGGCACATTCAGTCTTGTACGGAATGTCAAAGAGTGGGCAGGGCCCAAAGAGAAAGAGGTAATAGGGGCACAAATATCCCCCAGTGCTCATTTTTCTAGCTGATTAATCACTCATTTATTCAAATTACACCAAAGTTTTATCCTGTCCCATTCTATGGTACATCGATGAGAGGTAAAACTCTAATTAAATTCCCCAACAGTGAAAGTGGGCTTGGTAGATTAATATAAATCAACTAAAGACAAAGAAAAAGAAAAGAAAAAACGATAAGATCAAAACACTCTAGTCCCATCCCTTTCGTTAGCATTAGAATGAAATCGACCAGACTAAACGTGCAGAATAATTAGATGATGATGATGATGTAGCTTCCCACTAAAAATCAGGGACAAACTTTATTTTCATCAATTTTCACAAGAAAATGAAGAGGGGGTCCTGAAGCTGTAGGAAGATACATTTAGCCCAAAAGTTGCTAAAGCTTGGTCTATAGCTTAAAACCTTTTCTGGTCACATAGTATTTCCTACACTACTCAGCTATAGGTTGCTTTCACAACACCAATGGAAAATTTAGCCTATTATTCATCATATAAGAATTTGGAAGTATCACAGCTAAGCCAGTTTAATCATACATTTTATGCTTTGGCATTCAAACAAATGAGTGTATCAAGACAGGAACTTCACCACTACACTTGGCCATATCGTTTTCAAATTAAAATTTAGTTTCATACTTTCTTGTTACTATATAATAAAGACCAGTTAGGTCCCTCCTGAAAGACCCTTTTCTATAAAAAAAAAAAAAACAAAGACAGCAAATTCTGAGCACAGAGTAATTTGACACAGACAACTAAGTCAATATTTGGAGTCTTGCTAATTTTACCTACTACTGAACAATACTCAGAATTGTCTCTTAATGAGATTGAAAGTACAGGGGATCCCAAAACTTTTATGTTCAGAAATGTCAGCAGAGAATAAAATAAATATCATATTACTCCTGGGTTTATTGTTTAAGAATATTTGCCTTTGCTTCAGTTAGATACTTTGTATCTTATTTCAGTAAGTTAAGGACTGTTGTTTCTACTCACCAAATCTTAAGGAGAATGTAGCCAATGTCAAGAATTGAGCCATAGAATTATGGCTTTTTAAGACCTGAAGTCCTAATTAATTTAGTGCCTCCCACTTGGAGGAGGAGCCAAGTGGTAGTGATAAGGCAGTGTGCACTGGAATTCTTGTTTATAATCAATAAATTAGGGACCTGAAGCATTCTAGCCTAGCACATTGAGAGAAGTCAGCTATGATAATTTCTAATTCACATGGCTGGGGGAGAAAATCCTTTTTGAGAAAATTCCAGGCTGTTTTTGGCTTATTCAAAGACAAAAGGTTTTTCTGTAGTCCGTTATGGATGTATTGAAGCGGAGACTAAACAATAATTTGCTGGGAATGCTTTAATTTGTATTCCGATACTGGAGTTGTTAGCCTCTTGTAATGATTCTATTATCATCCGTAACAATGTCTCCCTTAGTTCATGCAGGCTTTAGTCTTCTTCCAATTCAGGCTTTCTTCCCTTAGCATTACCAAAATAAACAAAGATCTGAATCACATGCAAAATGAAAGAAAGAAAAAAGACCCCATCTGTTATTCAAAACAATTGGCAAAGCTGATCCAGTTTTCAGCGTTGCACCTGAATGAAAATGAGCTCAGTCGAGTTTACTGATTGCAGGCTATTAGCCACAATTTAACAGAAAAAGTCTGTGCTCTTCATATCTCAATATTCCAAAGTCCTTAGCATGTGTGCAAACTGAATTAATGACTTCACTGTGTAATTTTATCTTTGGTCATTACTATGCAATGTGGAACTTACTCATGTTAGCATACCTCTACTGAAAGCAATGGATTAATAGGAAAGCTCAAAAAAAAATCCAGCTCTGCACTGGTGAGGAAGATAGGAGTCAAGAAAGTTCCAAGTTTCAAGGTTAATAGTAATATTTACAAAGGGTTCTCAGATAGAACTTAAATATTCAGCTTGCCTTGGAAACCTGAAGAAATGCCAGAAACTACATTAACTCTTCCAGCTATTTACCAGTGATGGACATTCAGCTGTTTTCAAAGCAGAAAAAAAAGATGAGAAACAAGGTTTTATTGGGAGAATATCATGAACCTTGACTGAACTGTCAGGTAGAACTAGTCCTTCTAACCATCCATTTCACCTGTTTCTAACTCCAGTGGTTTTAATACAATGTAATTTTTACCTCTCCAGTCCTCTTATTTGCCGGATAATGAGACCTGTCCTGTCCTACTATATTGTTACGGCTGCTTGTGGAGGAAAAATGGATATAAATTAAGCTTTAACAGCATTGCTGATTTTCAAGAGAAAATAAGAAAGAGTAGGGATGACATGTTAGTAGTGTTTCAATATCTAAGGGGCTGCCACAAAGAAGAGAGGGGGGGGGTCAACCTATTCTCCAAAGTACCTAAAGGCAGGGCAAGAAGCGATGGATGGAAACTAATCAAAGAGAGAATCAACCTAGTACTATGGAGAAATTTCCTGACAGTTAGAACAATCAATCGGTTGAAGAGCTTGCCTTCAGTATTTGTGGATGCTCCATCATTGGCGGTTTTAAAAAAGAGACTGGACAAACATTTGTCTGAAATGTTTCCTGCTTGAGCACAGGGTTGGACTAGAAGACCTCCAAGATCCCTTTCATTTCTGTTATTCTGTACAATAGTGGGTGAGGACACTATAGTGGGGTGAGGACCTTACCTAAAACCCTACCTCTGACCCTCAGTTTCTCCCAGTATTACAGTAGTCTATGCAAACATTCATCCCATGAAGATAAACACTGAATACAGATTGTATACTGTGCAGAAACGGCAGCAAGGTAGCAAGGGTTACAATTAATGACTGAAGATTGTGAAAATGCCAGAAGGTATGATACTAAATCCCTCTGACTTGTGCATAAATCCAGTTTGGATCATCTCAACAAGGTTAAGATGAAAGTGAGAGAACCAAAATTCCACAAGCAGAGGCAGTTCGAAGTCTCTGGAACCATGTTTCCAGAAGTAAACCAACGTATGAGGGTGAAGTTTTGTTCTCCAAGCTTGGGGGTTGGTTTCTGAACGTTTCATTACCAGGCTAGGCAACATCTTCAGCGGAATTGAAGTTGAAACTCGGAAACCAACCCACAAGCTCGGAGGACAAACCTTTTCCCTCATCCTACACTCGAGCTACAGATATTCGCCACAATTGCAAACCAATGTATGTTGCAGAAAACACATTTTATACAAGTACTTTAAAAAAAAATCAAAGTACTTAACTGGAATTCAAATTCTGAGGGTTTATTAGCTCCTTTGTGACACACAATAATATTTCAAAGGCAAAGCAGAAACAACTGCTTTCTACTAAGACCACTACACAAGGATTTGGTTTCCAAGAGGTCTATAAATATGTAAACACACATTTCATTTTCTGTTTAGAAAATGGTAATCTGTGTTAAAAGACAGACTTCCATATATTACTCTTTCAATATTTCCCAGCCTATCTGCGACTGTACTTTCTAAATTACTGAACAAATAAAATATCCTTATAACCTGGTGATTTTTTTTTCACATACAAGTTACAGATAAACTGTACTGCCAATTATATCCACAATCTACAATAAATGGGTATGTTTTCAGACAGACTCTCTCATTCGTCCCTTTTATATTATCTTTTTGCATAAACTGTCAAGTTTCCATTTCAAATGGATGAGCCTGTAACCTTACCCATTTGAGTTTCATCTTCCCTACAGATAAAATTACTCTTTTTAAGTGCTGCACTGATCAAGTCAGCATCATTTTTTGAGAGAGATACCCATGCACAAAACACACACATACATTTACAGACACACGACTGTGTTATAGTTTGAGCCCTGGCACTGAGCATCTAAAAACAGTA
Organism: Protobothrops mucrosquamatus; assembly: GCF_001527695.2. NCBI lineage: Eukaryota > Metazoa > Chordata > Lepidosauria > Squamata > Viperidae > Protobothrops > Protobothrops mucrosquamatus. Next base: position 1,297,823 of record NW_015386620.1, on the reverse strand, counting down.
ATTTTTTGCCTCAGTTTTCTTACAATTACACTACCAACAGTTTAAGTTAAATTAGATAGCAAGCATGATTTCTGTTTAAGATCCCCCACATCTGAAAATGAAAAAACTACATAGCCCCCTGAATCCACAGTCCTTGCTCTTAAGAAATGCAGATCTTTCTGACATACCTGACAAACGGAGAGGAGAATTCCCTCTTCATTGCTGGACTTTTCAACAGCTTCACTCACATTTCAGTAGTTCCAAGACATGTCACAGCCAGCAAGAGCTCAGAGCCTGAAAAATAAAACAATTTCCTCCTTTCCGTCGTTCTTCCTTGCTGCATGGGAAGGCTTTACATGTTATAGGCTTGAAAGTGCACTCATCTCCCTCCCTCCCGTCACTACGAGAAATAATCTCCTCCCTGCTATTAGAAGCATGTTATCATTATCTCTTAAAGCACATGTCACCACACATATGCAAGAGCTGTGTGAAAGCTGTACTTATTTATACAGGAAACGCGAGCCACAGCACTTCCTAGTTCCCAAGTCCCATTTCAACTGCAGGTGATTATTTTTAACCCTCCCAGAGGCTGGCTGATGCCTAACTTGCTTTTTTTATTTTTTATTTAATTAAGAACAAATTCTTCCTGAATTCCAACTGGGTAGTCCAGGAAAGCTATCAAAACATTCTGTTCGGGCTGTAATTAAAGAGCTGGATCACAATTGATTCGGAGCACACACACACACACACAGACAAAAGCATCATAAGCTTTTGATTAGAGCTGCTGCTTTTTATTTCCTCCAGACTTCTTGGTCTTTAACTGTTGTGAGAGAAGCAGAAACACAACAAAGGGTATCATAAGGGCTGCATCCGCTGAATTTCTTTACGTTATACATATTTATTAATGGGACAGCCAATGTATGTGTGTGTTATGCTGTTCAGAATTCAGTCTTCTGTTGTCTTACACAGCACCTCAAAGTTTAGGCAACATTAGATTGGTGAGGTGGTTAAGATGCTGAATTAGAAACTGGGAGACTGAGTTTAAGTTCTCCCTTAGGCATGAAATCTGACTGGATGACTTTGGACAAGGCACCCTCTCTCAGGCCAACTCACCTCATAGAGCTGTTTTTGTGGGGAAAGTAGGGCCCAGACATATTATATTACGTCTCCTTGAGTTCTACAAATTAAAGGGAGGATAGAAATATAATGATGACAGACAGGCAGGCAGGCAGACAGACATGCTATCTCTCCTCTCCTCTTTGAATCAGCATGAAATTTGTCCTGTCTTGGAAGTCTGAAGAAGTGTCAAAAGCTACCCTAAACTTTTCCAACAGTTTACCAGCGACCATTGTTCAGTTGGTTTCAGAGCAGGAAAAAAAACAAAAACAAAGCATTAAGCTAAAAGAGAAATTGGAGCATAGATGACTGCACTAAGATGGAGTGCGTGTTCTAAGTCACTTATAACTGGATTTCTGCAATAAGCCGTTAAAAAATCTGAGATATTCTTTTTCTAATTATGAGTCTGATGTTCCTTACTGGGAAAACTATCCATTTACCAACACTGAGTGTCTTTCAGATCTTCAGTGCAGTGTAACATGACCACCTAGAACTGCTACACATCAGACTTCAATAGATAGTATCATTTTTGGCATGCAAACTCCAAAGCATCTATTTATATAAATGCGGACCATGCAAATCTGCAAAACGTTATATAATCTATTATTGGTATATATAAACAGCCCAACCTTAATTTTATGCAGCCTAATTCTATTATTGTTTCTTAATAATAGGCTACTGTGTTTATTGGACATTCTTCCTGAATACACATGTAGTAGTATTGTAGAGTAATTGTTATTTAATCACAGGTTACAACAAAACACAATGTTAAATGCTTCCCATACCATGTTCACTAGGTCTGAGCTACTTCTATAGAGTTATAACAGCACCTAGCAAAATGTGTAAGACTTTTTACACTGAACTTGTAGGTGAGTGATTTTTCTCTTTTCTTTTACAACTAACATTGGTGTAAAAATTAGCAAAGAATGTATTTATATTTTTCTATTTGACAGGAAATCATGAAAAATCAGAATTTCTAAAGAGAGAGAACTTTAACTAGGTACAATGACAACTCTGTAGCTTCTTTGTAGAGTTAGTTGAATGCATGGGAAGCAGGAAGCAGGATTGCTTTTTCCTATTCATGAGTTCAAGTTGACCACAGAAATGGTGTATAGAAACACAGAAGATCTCTGAGTATAAAGGTCTTAGGTGATATGCCTCATCCTTCCTGAAGCTACATCTTTTTTCCTTTCACCTGGAAAAGTGAGGGACTGGGAAAGTTGGTATCATGGAGCCACCATTTCAAGGAACTGTTGGAAAGTTGAAATGTCTAAGAAATGTAATTCCTCTCACAGTTCCTGTTGGGAAAGGCTAGGTAGAAGCAAAATCAACTGAGCCCCACTGCTTCAAGATACATAATGTGTCTTTAAAATGACGAGCTCCCCGGAAGGTGGACACCATCCAGTCTTGGAGTGGAGAGATTCTCCACTTCATGTCAATTAACTGGACGATATATGTAATTTTAGAACAATATTTTACACACTCTCTGGTTTCAGTTATCTAATATACTGAAAATGGTATTGAACAGATATTTTCTCAAGTAATATATTCTTTTAGAACAGGCTTTGTGTTCTACATGACACGTCTTCTTATACACAATTTCATCAGATTACAGATCTGGTGTTTAAAACCAGCCCGGTTATTAAACAATCCAGATGTCGGCCCGTGAGCTGAACTTACAACAGCAAAACATAACTACTTATCTTCTATGACTACATCCATGGGTTGCCCTTTGGCAGCCCTGTTTAGAACCCTAGTCTCTCTAAGGGAAGGATCAATTATAGGATCATTTGAGAAGAAGGTCTGTTGGGAGAATTATTCAAGACTGAGTGTTCATAGCTACTTTCTATAGAACTTTGGCTGTGCAGATATCTACTGAGTTGATTGAGGTATGGTGTCTTCTATGCTACTAAGCATACATGCAATCATTTTCTGATATATTCTCTGTTTATTATAGTCTTACAACTTTAACTGTAATAACATAAAAACATTAAAAACTGCATATTCTTTGCTTGGACAATTCAAATACAAATCTTACTTTTCAGATAGTCCAGAAAGACAAAACGCCGTTTCAGAAACGATCCAAGAGTATCCAGATTCTAGTCCAGAGTTCAGTAGGATAAGCTAAGAAATCCAAAACATATACTAACAGAGTTACAAGCAGTCAGGGAATTGAATGTTTATTGCCATAAAGAACCAATCAAGAGACAGTTTTCTTTATATAGCCCTTATAACAAGCTGAATCACACTTCCGTCAAGTGGTGGATGGCTTCATTTCCTTGCTCTTTCTTCCTTTGTCCTCAAAGGGCTTTTTTTTCCAAAAGGTAACTGGACTGTCTTGGCTTTTTTCTTTGAAAATGTTTCACTTCTCATCCAAGAAGCTTCTTCAATTCAGTTCAGTTCCTCAGAACTGAAGAAGCTTCTTGGATGAGAAGCAAAACGTTTTCAAAGAAAAAAGCCAAGAAAGTCTGGTTTTTTCAGTTTGGAAAAAGCACCTTGAGACAAACATGAACTACAGTAGATGACCGAGAATCTCCATAGATGTTTGTTCCCCCCTTCTTCATTTGCAATTGGTGATGTGTTTGGGGTCTTGCCTAGCTCAGGTTCTGGATCAGGTGACTCTGCTTGCCCCTGCATCTCCTCAGTTGTCCTCTCTTCAACTGATTTCTGTGATGCGTGCTAAAATTTGGAGTCTCTTTAACTTCTGAATCTGAAGACTCAAAATGATCCTAGATATAGCTTGCCTAGATAGGATTTTCGGACTCTGAAAAGAGCCACTATTAGATTCAACTTCCTTTTGGAAAATAAGGCACATTGGAAGATGAAGAGTCATTGCGGACAAGCAATGTTGAATTCATCTTTAAGTGAGATGGTTCCAGCAGAGTTTGTCTCTTCCTCAACAAGCCATTGTTGGATCCAACAATGAGTTGAATAATTTCTAATCAAGCTTCCCTTTCTGGAAAAGGTTGTTGAGAAGGTAGTCAGGCTGCAGGCTAAGAGGGCCCTAGAGGAAGATGATTCTTTGGATCCCGTCCAGCTGCGTTTTGAGTCCTAACTGAACTGGTGTTAATCACACTTAGTGACATCCTACGGCAGGGTCAGGATGGGAGCTGTGCATCCATTCTGGCCCTCCTTAATTTTTCAACAGCATGATATACCTACCATCAATCATGGCATTCTTCTAGTTCTACATAAGGAGTTGGGAGTGGGAAGCACCGTGTTAAGATTGCTGTCCTTTCTCCAGGACCTGTTCCAGTTGTTGGTAGGAGGGAGAGATCCAGCCTTATTTTGGTTTGAGATTTGCACTGCCCCAGTTACAATCAACGTGAAATTTGTTCATCATCCTAGACTCCTGTCTCTTGTTCAAAAAGCAGGTGGCAGCCATGGCTAGGTGACTGTCTTCTGAATGGCTTTGAAGAACTGAGAGATATCATTTTGATTTGATTTGTTTCATTGTTTTCTGTTTTTAGTGGCAGAGTGGTAAGACCATATAAATCAAAAGAAGCTACAAGGCCAGTTTTGTTCTGAAACGGTTATAATTGACTTTGAGAATACTGGGCATGTTTTGAGAAGGATCCAGATAAATTGGAATAGGTTCAGAGAAAGCCAATAGGGTGATTAGGGAATTAGAAATTAAACCTTAAAAGGAAATTGAACAAATGGGGATGTTTAGCTTTGAGAAGAGAATAATGGAGTATATTACTCATTATTCAAACAACTAAATGAGATCACACAGAATGATCAATACTTGCTTTTTTTTCAATAGGAATTCTCTCATTTCCAGAGTGCAGGACATGGAATAATGCATTTCAATTATAGGAAGGCAGATTCCTATAGGGCACGGGTGTCAAACTCGCCATGTCACATGACGTGTCGCGACGTATTGCAACTGTTTTTGCATTGCCGGCAATGGAGTGGGCGCGGCTTCGGTATGATGAAACCGGCCCGCAGGCCGGCAGTTTGACACCCCTGCTATAGGGCAATTATCCAGAATGGGATAGGCTTCCTTTCCCTGGATATGCTTAAGCAGAGGCTATATAATTATCTGTCGTGGCTGTTTTTAATTTGGATTCTTGCCCCAAGCAATAGAATAGACTAGGGAACTCCAAACCTGGCAACTGTAAGACTTGTGGACTTCAACTTCCAGAATTCCCCAGCCAGTGTGTTTATTACAGTCAAAGACCAGAGCAGCACAAATTTAAACTATAAAGAAAATATGAGGCAACAAAATTAGATTAATAATTGTGAAAGGTCCTCCGCTGGTTCATTCTATGTGACACCAACCCTTGATTTAAAAAGCCCTGACCTCTTTTACAGATAAAATCAAATTGTAGAAACAATTAGTAGACAGATGCTAAGTGTAATGTTTGGGCTTGACTTAAATTTGTGCAAATATTACAGTGCTTTTTATTATAATGACAGTGCAAGCATATTGCTTCTTCTAAAGCTCCGGGGCTACTCAGAATGAGATCCCTGTCATTGATCAGAGAAGTAGGTGAAGTTTCTTTTATCAGGTAGATTGCTAATGATGTGGAAAACAGGAAGCTTAGGATTCTGTGAATGAAGATTCATCACCTGTTTTTCTAAGCAACGATTTCCACTTTTTTCAGTACAGTGCCATGGATTTTTTTTTTTTTACTGTAATCTATTGGTGCTGTCTAGGCCTGATATTTACTCCAAGGTTGTAATTGTTTCAAATGTGATTGGGCTTTGCTAGGGGTTTTATATGGGGTATTTTAGAGCAGGCTTTTTATTCAATATTTATTGTGATTTTTATTATTGCCTGTTCACCGCCCTGAGTCCCGTAAGGGAGATAGGGCGGTATATAAATTTAAATAATAAATAAATAAATAAAAGTGAGCAGAGAATTGACAAAGAATGCAACTTGAATCAAAGTAAAGTGGTGGCATCTCAAACCAAAGGAAAGACCCACATTATTTTAGTGCTAGTGAAAATAGAATTCTACCCACCATTCCAATTTTGTATCTACTGTACAATTTAGGATAACAATTTAGGAATGCAGTAGTCAGAGAGCGGTTGTGAAATTCCATATTCCAAAGGCATTAATTTTATTAGCCTTTGTCCCTGCCCTGAATTAAAAAGAGCTGCATTTGGTACTATAGTATCCAGTAGTAGAATAAAGGTCTTTTAAAAAAAAACCTGTATACCAGTGGTTCTCAACCTTTTTAATGCCGCGACCCCAACCGGTCGTAAGTCGAGGACTAAACCGGTCGTAAGTCGAGGACTAAACCGGTCGTAAGTCGAGGACTAAACTGGTCGTAAGTCGAGGACTAAACCGGTCATAAGTCGAGGACTACCCAACCGGTCGTAAGTCGAGGACTTTCCCTGCCCGGGAGCGCCGCACATGCGTGGTTTCGCCCCCTGCGCCGGCCGAGGCGTAACTGGCAAGCGGCAGAGACGGAGCAGGCCGACCACCAGCTGGCCCAGCCCAAGGGAGGAAAGGTACCCACCGGAAAAGGGAAAAAAAATGGCGAACAAAAAAAATGGCGGACAAAAAAATGGCGGACAGCCTTGCTTGGCGACCCCCGTGAAATGGTCGATCGACCCCAAATGGGGTCCCGACCCACAGGTTGAGAACCACTGCTGTATACTGAATGTTCAATATGTTTTAAAATGAGTATGTATACTGTATGTTGTGGGTTCACCAAATCATACAGGTGGAAATGTCCATTGGGTGTATTCCAGGGGTCTCCAAACTAAGTATAACTTTTGGATGGAATGGGACTATTTTCCCCAGCCAATTCACCCCAGATGACTTGCCATGGCCAACTCACCACAGGACAACTCGCCGTGGTACAATTCAGTGTGGGATAAACTCAAGGCAGAGACAAGTAGAATTGCAGCTCACCCCAGCCTCAAAGACTTCTAACTTGAGAAGATGTAAACCTAAATCAAGACAAGGTCACTGCAATTCACTTGTCCCTCTCTTCAGCTATCCTGCGCTGAGTTGTCCCATGGCAAGTTGTCCCATGGCGAGTTGGCTGGGGCAAGGCAGCTGGGGCAAGTTGTCCTAGACCTAGACCCACTTTTGGATGATTTGACTTTAATGTATTATGTGAATGTTTGTAAGTACTGTTTTATGGCTTAGAGTGATACGTGAAGTTATGCCTTAGCCAACAAGCCAAGGTTAGTGGCTTATCATAATGGGAACAGAGGCAGCAACCTTAATAGCTCATCCCCTATGAGAACACAATCCTTCATCTGCAGAATGCATGTGGATTGCCATGTTCTGAAGGGTTTGTACCTGCAATATCCCTACAAGGAAGCAGGTTGTTCAATTGCAGAATGTACCCATTCCTATTGACGCAATGTTACAATCCACAGCTCTACAACCCAGACTTCATGGTCTATGTGAGAGAAAGACACTGAGAAAAACCCATACAGCTCTTATTCATTCATTTACTTGTTAAATTTATTCACCTCCCATCTCACTGTTGCACAACTCTGGGCAACTTACAGTGTGGTAAAACTATAGTATAAAAATTAAAAAGGTAAATGTAAAGAGTTCCCCTTTCCAGTCGGGTCGACTTTAGAGGGCGGTGCTCATCTCCATTTCTTAGCTGAGGGAGCCAGCATTGTCCAAAGACATTTCTGTGGTCATGTGGCCAGCATGACTACATGCCAAGGTGCAAGGGAACACTGTTACCTTCCCACCGAAATGGTACCTATTTATCTACTCGCATTTGTGTGCTTTCAGACTGGTAGGTGGGGAGGAGCTGGGGCAGATAACGGAAGCTCACCCCATTGTGCAGCACTCAGCTCTCAAACTCAGGCTGTCAGCTTTTCAGCAGATAAGCTCAGGATCTTTAACCGCTGAGATATCGTGCTCTCTCTTATAAAAATTAAAACAGTAAAGCAGTAAACCAGAATATCAAAATTAACAAGAAATAGCCAAGATAGCTGGGAGGAGGGATACATAATAGAGCAGAGATGAGATTTTATAGTTAATCCAGTAACCACTACCAGGATAACACTCCCCTACCTGGGCCACAAGCTAGCTGGCAGACTCAGGAAGGATGGGGGTATGATGTTCCAGAGGGCAGGTGCCATGGCAGGAAAGATATTTTTTGGACACTGTTGGCTAAAATTGCTCTGCCAATGGGGTCCACAGCATGCCCCTTCTGCCAGTGCAAGTGGGATGGCAAACCAAATTCTTCTGGTAATTTGGACCCATGCTCCATAGTAATAACTAACACCTTGAATTGGAGATTATATTTATTTATAGAATTCTGTTTGTAGAATTTATACATTTGTATTTGACCACATTGAAGCCAGAGCATATTTTCCTGATTTTTGAATTTATTATTTTCACTGAATAAATACATTGTAGGACCAGTTTATACAAGGGTTTGTAATTAAACAGGCTACTTTGCTGTGCAAATAAAGCAAAGGGGATGCAGATATTATTCTCTTAGGAAAGTCTAAGTAAATATTGTTGAAACCAAAACATGAAGAAATCGAATAATCAGTGGTGGTTACTGGATTGCCTCTACCAAGCACGAGTCAGAAGGAGCATAACATGAGAAAGCTTGCAGTTACCTAGGAAATAACATACAAAATCTGTAGTCAACAATTAATGGTACATGCACCAAGCAATGGCTTTGTGCATTTTTGATACCAGTAACTCTTAGCAGTCACGAAAACACAGCCACAGGAATTAGTAAATCATGATTCATGGCTTAAGTGCGGGGGCAGGCAAGTTTGGATGGTGCAAGAGTCTTCTATCACTCTTCTACCACTCTTCTATCAACAGAGGTTGCTGTGATTTAGCTTGTTATAATCATCAGTTCTTGAAAGTTACAGATAATGTTTACGTTTCTGGTGAAGAACAAAGAGATGCATAGCCCACCTTTCTTTCAAGAACTGAGGATATTTCACAAAGCACTTCCTCCTTATTTTTCCCACCTCAACAGCCAGTTTCAGCAGATTGAATGTGCCTAGCCCAAAGTCACCCTGTGAGCTTCATGACTTGAAACTGGATTTCCCCAGTGCCAACTGTAAACTGCTACTTGCTACCATGTCATTAGTAAAGCTGGATGTAATTGAATAATTTTAGCTGAAGGAGAGGGGGGGGAAACTACTCAGACAGGTTTTACAAAGTAGCCTGCCAGAAAAGAACAAGATTAAACACATTCCTACCCATGACAAAACAAATATTTGAAAATGAGCACAGGTGAAATTGCCTTTGAAGTAGCTCCTTCCTTTTTCCTATCTCAAAAACAAATGTGATATTCCAGGAAAAAAAGGGGGGGAGAAGGGATTTTTTAAGCTGACAAGTAGAAAAGACTGTAATCCAAATCACACATTTTGACATAGGTAAAATTTTGATTTAAACTTGTTTTCATTCTCTCTGGACTACTTCACATAATATTATGTTTTGTCTCGTTTTGATTCAGTTGAATGTTCCCACCCAATTGTGTTTATTCAATAAATAATTGTAGCCTAAACACAATAGATTAATCTAGCCAAACTTCCTCATACTAGAACCAGCAGGATCTTTAACTTATTGAAAAAAGAATCACAGAAATAAAAGAAAGTATCACAGAAATAGGGGGAAAAATCATTCTGATCCTGCTGATACCCTAAGTTAGATGTCCCTGCAAAACTAGCCTGCTAATCAGATGAGTCTTTTGGTAATTTTTATTAACGATTATAATTACAACAGTAAAAACTAATGCAAATTGAAAAATATAGAATAAAAAGAAAGGGAAAAATAGTGAAAGAAAAGAAAATAAGAATATAGTAAAGAAAAAGAAAAGAAATATATGAAATATATTCATCTTCACTACAAGTAGAAATACTTTTAGTAGCTTATTGCCTTCTCTTTAAATCTAACAAATGGTTTCTTCCATATTTCATTTCTAATCTATAAACAAATCCATAAAACATCATTTCAGTTCTGATGTCAGCAAAAGTCCATTAACGGTTACCAGAAATAACAACATATCTATTTTAATCTTGATCAAATAAACCAAATTTGTATTCCTTTCTTTTACTACTAACAATCTTAATCTTTTTTATTTTTATTGCTTCTAAAATACTAACAGAAAAATGAATAAAAACAAAAATAATTATAATACAGATACATGCATTCTCAAAAAGAGGAAAACAATACATTAAAACTGCTTTAAAAAGTGAAGAAAGAAAAAATACAACAGAAAAAATACACTGTTGTAACATTTACAATGTTATGCAAGGTTCTTGAAACCTTAGCAAGCCTCTTTTGTAAATCCAATATAGGAAAATTATCCAGGTGACTCTCTTGGTTTATTGTTTGCACGTCTTTTTTAATTTAATAATTAAGTATGTTGGTTTCTTTTGTATGTCCAGTGTAACATTTTTTTCCATGTTATATTTGTAGCTTGTCATTTGTACATCTTTCAACTCAGTCTCAGGTAGAACATGCTCCTCTTTCATAACATCTTTTAGACATAGTGTCTCCGGAGTACAAGTAACTGACCTCCTGTACTCTCCTTATCCAGAGAGGTTCCAAATGCTACTTATAAAAAAGTATTTCCAAATTATTGTTAATATTGTGGTGATTGCTAACTCCGTGTTTATTATATCTACTCAAAGAGTGCTAGTGACTGAAGGAATTTGGATAACACTGTGAAACACACAGTACCAAAACAATCAACCAAAACTATTCTTTGGGAAAGAAAGAGTTTTCAGGAATAATTATTCTAGGCTGAGTACAACCCACACATTTGGGAAGTATGAGTTTAGAGAAGTCTGTGTTAATCCTTGCATAGATGTAATGTTTCCAAACTTTGCTCACAACTCTACAGGTAGTCTTTGTTTAGCAATCACAACTGGGACTGGCAACTCAGTTGTTAAGACAGGTAACTTGCTAAGTGAAAACATGAATGTGCTTATGATCTTATATCAGCTTTCCTTTACAGATCTATGAAGATAGTATATGTGAAGATTGATCATAAAGTTATCTTTTCACCACTGTTGTAACTGCAAGCAGCCACTGAAAGAGGACTACCTGAACTTTAATGGATATCAATATTTATTGCTGTTGATCCAATAGTAAACATTCAGCTTGATGAAAAATATAAATGCTACTGCCTTTTCCATTTTTACCAGACGTTGGAGAACATCTTCTATAGATTATATTGCCAACCGGTAATAATAATTTCCTTTTTAGCATTGTTCTGCAATTAGATCCACAATGCTATTCATGTTCTTTGACTTCTCTATTAGAGTACCAATGTGTCTGAAAAACAGGGCCTGTTTTGGGATGCCTCCAGTGAAAATGAACTCTATAAGTGGATTGATGACTAAACCTTTTTTCACAGTTGGGATGGGATAACATCTGTCACTGAACTTGAAGAAAACAAAATAGCTGAGTGTGCAAGACAGACGCTGCACTCAGCTCTCTCTTTCCACAGTTGCTGCCATCTCCTGGCATCTGAGCCTGAGGCAATTGCCTCAAACTGCCAAATGACAGAGTCATCCCTCCTGAGGATGGAAATGCATCAAACAAATACTTGGGAATCAAGCTGTACACTCAAAATTACACGGAAGCTACAAACAATATGTCTTCTTTATTCTCTTTCTCAAGTTTCTGCCTATGAGATTATAAGATTAATGAATGCATTCTAATTTTATGCATCCATCATCTAGGACATGAAAGACAGGGGGAAAAGTCTCAGCTTGATATAAAAATAATAGATCACAATTCATTTGTAGGATCAGTTTACCTCTGCTTATTTTCTTATGAGCTCCCAAAGAGGGAGGAAATGACCATAAGGTATTCACAAAGGAAAACATAAAGTAACATACGATAAGTTTGTTCATAGAGAATTCATTATTTAGCATGGAATCACAGCAGAATATAACTATCAGGTCCTCAGATCCTAAACACATACTAAGGATCATCATTGCCCTCCCATTAGGTACTTTAGATCTCTGTCTATAGCAGAGTCTCCACATGGAAGACAAATCTGACCCAGTAGGAATGCCAGTTGTGTCACTAACACAATATGATCCACTGACTATTCTCATCCCCAAAATCATCATTTGTCGATGGCCCAACAGGAAGAGAAAGAAAGGTGCCCTCTAGTTCCAATGCTTCAGATGTCCTAGAAAGACACCATGGTCAGGATTGTTCCCCAAGTGTCTTCTGATACCAAAAAAAGAGATTGTTGCCTCTTCAGATCCAGGACCAATGGAAGACTGAGGAATCACAGGAATCGTTAAGGAAAAACTGCAGGAGAATGTTTCCCGAGAAGCAGAAACAACTGGCAGCCATTCTTTCTGGTCCTAGAAAATGGCGTTTTCTCAGACTGCAAAGGCTGATGTAGGTACTGTCCCAGCTGATTAATCAAGTAGCATCTGGGAAAAGATGGCCAGCCTGGTTGATTTAAGCAAGCTCATTGCACATTCTTACTGTTGCTTGGACATAAAATCCTTTCTTATCGTGGCTGTACATATCCCACATCAAGGAGACATTGGTGGCTTCCCTTAACCATGAGCCCAATAACCCCTTGGCCAATTTAATTAGCCTGCAGGAGCAAGCATATGAATATTTTAAAAGAAAGGAGGAAGAGGAGGAGGAGAAGAAGGAGGAGATGGAGGAGAGGGAGAAGGAGAAGGAAAAAAAACAACTAACCTGTGAGCAAAGCTGTAGTGTAACAAACAAACAAATATAGCATGAAAATACTGGATTAACCAGTTCAGGAGAGTTATATTTTCCCCATATGTTTATTTAACAACAGATTATAGATCATCAAGTTATGATGATTCATTTAGCAATCAAAGTTCTAATAGCACCAAATGATAACACTTATATTCGATCCTTGAAGTTCCAACTGTAGCAGTTTCCCCATAGTCACATGAACAATATTTGGGAGCTTGGCAACCAACTCACACTTATGACCAGTTGCAGCATCCTGCACTCATGTGATTATCATTTGCAGCCTTCCCTGCCAGCTTCCCGCAAGCAAAGTCAACAGGAAGCTAGCAGGGGAGGTGGCTCAAGTAAGTCTCCCTCAACCCACCTTGGCCTTTCTTCTCCCTTCACTTGTGCATATGCACCACCCCATCCTTTCCCCCTTTATTTGCACACCCCCATGCCTACTTTCCCTGGGCTTGCACATACACATGTACCCCACACTCTCTTTCCCAGGCCACCTTACATTCACACACACTCTGCGTCTGCATCCCTCTTTCTGGGCTTCCCTATACTCGCATGCTCCCCCACATGCTCTTTCCTGGTTCTCTTTGAACATACCATGTGCCCACCCCTTTCCAGGCCTTCCCACCGCACAGACACCCTCCTTCCCTGGCCTCTCTGCATTCTTATTGGCTGCGCCACATTGCAGCAGCCCTCTCACTCAACTCACATGTGGCCTGGGCTGGCCCTCTTAGGGTCTCCCCCACACCCCGAGACACTGTCACAACTCCTTACCTGTGGCACCCACGCTTCTCACTTAATGACCCACACATTTCAGGTGACAAATGGCACCAGGGACTGCCTGGATTGCCACCACTAACCAATGTGGTCCCATGACATCATGCTTTATGACCCCATTGTTTAGCAATGGTCCCCATAGCCATCATAACTCAAGGACTATCTGTATTGTATTTTTGAGTTTATTTTAAAGCTGATTATTGTAACAGGGAGAAAAATAAGGAAATTGAAACAATGGGTTTTATCTTGTATGAAGCTTTTATTGTATATAGATATTTTACAAGTTTAGCTAACACTGCTTATATATGCAGAGAAGTGGATCCTGAAAATTTATTTTAATTAAACCTGAGGATTAGAAAAATCATTGTTGCACTTTGATGCAAAGCTCCCTCTAGCGTTCATATGAAAGATTCCATTTAAGACTATTCATAAACACTGGCTCAGGAATTCTGGGAGTTGAAGTCCACGAGTCATAAAAGAGCCAAGGTTGCCTACCCCTGCACTAAACCAATGTCAAAAATTAATCCAATGCCTCTTTCGGTCATTATAAGTGGTCCTCATTTAACGAACACTCATTTGGTGACCAATTAAACTTACAATAATACTGAACGAGTGGCAGTTTTATTGGACCTTATACTTACGGATGGCACAGCTCCCTTTGTCACAAGATCACAAACCAGATGCTCATCACACAGATCATGATTATGACGTTATAGCACCCCACTTGTCCTGTGATTACAATTTGTGATTTTCCCTGCCAGCTTCCCACAAGCAAAGTCAGTGGGGAAAGTTGATAGATTGGAAGTCATCGGCAGGTAAGATCCTTGCTAAGCAACCTGCAGGGTCCTTTCTTAATGACAGCAACTGGGATTGGCTGAACTGCTGTGGCAGAGCAACAATCACATGGCTTTTCAACTTACGACTTCATATTTAACAACAAAGTTCCTAGTTCTAATTACTTCCAGTAAGTATGGAAGATCTGTATAACTAAGCACAATTCATGGAATGATATACTGTGAAACTGTTCCGAAGGGTCTGGAAACCTAATAGCCCAATGAAAGGTTGAGGGAACTGAACATGTTCAGCCTCAGTTAAAGAGTGGGGGAAGGATAGCTCTCTTCAAACACAAGAGGGATCACATAGAAGAGAGTCAAGACCTTGAAATAGAGGATAAAGTGTTTAAAAAGTCCACGGTGAAATGGACCGCATGATAACTGGACTTCAAATTTTGCTTATAAATATAGGTATATGGGAAAAATGTGTGAAACTAGTGTTCAATTTGCACGATGTCACAATTTAAAATATTTTTTTAATAAAATGATATATCATCGGACACCAATCAAGCTGAGAAAATTATATAAAGGAATACCAAACCAATGTTGAAAGGGTAAAAATAAAAAGAGGATCTTCTGTCCTGCATGGCGGACCTGTGAAAAAGCAAAGAGGTACAAATCCTAATTAGTTTAGTTTATTATATTGTCATTGTATGTGTGTACATAGTATACATATACAACGAAATTTACTTGACACCCAAAAACCAAGTCCCACACACATAATCCCCAAACACACTCCCCCCCACCACAATTCCCACCCCTAAAACCACCCAACATCCACACAACAGACCAAGTAATGCTGTCCAACAGTTCACTGATGGTGGCCCTTTAGTTCGTTGTTGAGTGCAATTACAGCTCTGGGATAAAAATTAATATAGCAAATTAATACTACGATGAAGCCAGAATTGTTTCTGTTGGGTTTTATGAACATTGAACAAGAATTATGAGAAATCGTTACTTAAGTGTGGTATCTGCAGCAAGATTACTCTATGCACAAAAATTGAATAATGAAATCTCTCTCTCTCGCTCGCTCCTACAAGTCACTAAACAAATCACATACTCCCCCACTGAGTTTAAAGGGGGGGAAAAAGCTGAGCTCTCAGAAAGGAGCTCAGCCCTCCTTCATTCTCTGGATTTGGAAGGGAAT
Source organism: Protobothrops mucrosquamatus (assembly GCF_001527695.2). Classification (NCBI taxonomy): domain Eukaryota; kingdom Metazoa; phylum Chordata; class Lepidosauria; order Squamata; family Viperidae; genus Protobothrops; species Protobothrops mucrosquamatus. The sequence continues at coordinate 1,282,306 of NW_015386620.1, read as the reverse complement.
GCAACTTCCACCTTGCAACTGAGAAACAAAAACAAAGCACGCGGGCAATTGCAGGTGTTCTCGCAGAGCTCCGCCTTCTCTGTCAGGCAGCGTTCCGATTCTGCGCATGCTCCGCATGCTCTCCTCGAAATTAACGTCTCTTGACTCGTTCTCAACGCTCCTGCCCATCATTTTCTAACCCCGCCTCATTCGGACTACCTCTTGAGCATCTATTGGCCGGCGCTTTCCCGCTTCCTTCTTCCCCTTTGACAACCCGCCATTTTGAAACGTTGTTGATTTTCGGCGAGGAAGCGAGTAACGCCAATATCAGCCCCCCACACACACACACAAACTCCTCTTCCGTCGTGCCTCCCGAAGCGTTTCGCTTTGTCGCCGTCCGGGGCCGTCTCCGTCCCTTGCTGGGCCCGTTTTCTTAGAGGTGTCCGTCGGCGACGAGGTGGGTGTTTCGGTGTTGTCGGGATAACGGCCAAAAAGAAGATTCTTGTGACAGGCCCGACCGGAGGGACGGTGCTAGTGTCCGAAGCCCGGCCGGGACCCTACCGCGGTGCCCCATAGAACCGTCAGGAAAAGGGAGAGTCCCTCAGCGCCTTTTCTTCCCTACTCCCTTCAGAGTGGACTTCCAATTCCGGCCGGCGCGAGGCCTGACGTTTTCCGCGGCTCGAACTGTTTCCCGCCGGAATCCTGTTTTCTGTCAAGAGTGCTCGCCAGCTGCCCGGGGCTCTGTGCTCTGACTTCCGAGGCTACCGGAGCCTATGTGGTCTTTAAGCAAGCAGTGGTACTAAAATGGAATAGATCTCGGTAGAGGAAGGCACCTTCCTGATCCGTTCGCCACTTGGGGACGCCGTGGAAACTTCCGTGTAATTCCTCGGCCGCAATATTGTGTTGTTGTTGTTATTATTCTCCTCCTCTTCCTTCGTGTAATTCCTTGGCTTCGATGCTCTTCCTCTTCTTCACGTCCGTGTAATTCCTTACCTGCAATCTCCTTCTGCTTTAAAACTCAGGCGAGCAGACTTAATACTCTTATCTCCTATTTTCTCCACAACAGCAACCCCATGAGGTAGGTTGGGGTGAGAAAAAGAAAAAAAAAACTGACTTTCACAAGTTATTGGGGTTTGCAGTTCTGAGGGGAAGATGGGTGTGTTTTGATTTCCCACTGGTAGCCTCTTGGTGGTTATTATTATTATTATTATTATTATTATTATTATTATTATTATTATTATTATTATTATTATTATTATTATTATTATTATTACTACTACTACATTTATTTGCAGCGTATCTCACCGTGATGATACTCCCTGCAGGTATTATCCATCTCCCAACTATCAGTGAATTTGTTTCCAAATAGCTAGCTGCTAAAAGTTAACGCATTGAAGCTAGCTGAAAAGTACAATGCAATTCAGAAAGAGTTAAATTCCTTTTTGGTGTTATTGGAAAAATATGTTTTGTTTCTATGAGCTGACAATCTGCAAGTATCAATACTGCATCAAAAAACAACCAGTTGTATTTTAGTCTGACATTCTGTGAAAAATGTACTGGGTATGGTTACTTTATGGTATGGTATGGAGTATTACACAAGACCAGATGATTGGTTATTTCCATTAAGTAATTCAGTTGGTAAGCATGTTGTACAAATTCATCTGTTGCACGCTTGCTCCATAATTGCATGAAGTGGCCCCTTAAAATAGTCTGTTTATATCTGCAAATTTAGCAAGAATTGCCAATTCAGGTGAAGAATGAAAATCAGACACAGAATGTGAAAATCAGACACAGAATGACATATTGAAGTTTATTATTTAGCATTACAAGGAACACTCCCATATCCTTATTTAAGCAGCTTGGTTTCCAAAGCTATATAACTTATATTTCACTTCTCAAAAGTTCTGAATATTGTAAATAAACTACATTATTTAATGCAAAGCTTCACTAACTTAGACAATTTTAAAAGGAGAAATACAACATAAGGCTCTCATCATTGTAAAGCAGTATCCAACTTGACTATCAGTTTTTGGTAAATGCACTTGGAGGACTCTACTCTAGTTTTCTTGCTTGGTGCCCATATATATTCAGTTGATTATGGTCTAATTTGATCTTTATTATGTTCTTATGTATAATAGTGACTTGGTCAAAATGAACAAGGATTTTAAGTCTATCTTGGTTGCTATCTATACATCTGAATTTTTTTGATACCGATTCTACACATATTAGCCAAGAATTGACTAAATTCAGTATAAGTGTTTATTTGGAATTCTGTCTGCCCCTGTATAAAACTTACCAAGCAGATATACCTCAAATACCAATTTAAAATATGTGTTGAATAATATATTGAGTGATCCATTGCCTTTTTTTTTTTTATAGACGAGAGACAAAGGTCTTATCTGGTTCAGAATTATGTGCAAAGCTGCACTACAAAACAGTTTTGACTTGCTTCAGAAAGCAAAAATTTCCGAACTTAATTTTCTGGAAGTAAATAATAGTTTTAGTAATAGTTTTCTAAGACAATTTTGATTAATTTCCTTTTGTGTGTGGGAGTCATATTATCCAATTCTACTTAAGTAACTGGAAATCTCTAGAATCAGGATATAATAATTTGAAATTGTATTCTATAAAGCATTATTTTGAATGCATCTTTCTATTCTTTAGTGTATTTAACACCGAATATATTTTACATAATTTGCAGAACAGCTTACTCTAGAGCAAGATTTAAGTTTTTGGATTCCGGGCAAATTTGGGTGCTTCCATCTTCCCATATGTGAGAATATATGCATGCAGTGCCCTAGCCATTGAACATATCAAGATATCATATGTTGTTTGTTTGTCAACTACATGCCCCTTTTAAGCTTAGATGTTTAAAATCCATACATGAAAGGACTGCCCATTGAGACCTGAATCGCACATGGTCCTATTTCCTCTTAGGTTCTAACGTATACATTGTTAGCAGAATTGCTAAGTTTATAGACAAAGCAGTTCAGCTAAGAATTATATTGAATAAATCAGGGTATCATGTAAAGATCAATGTATTTCAATTCAACTCAATATTTTTTATTGGCCAGATGATTGGACACACAAGGAATTTGTCTCCAGTGCATAAGCTCTCAGTGTACATATAAACGCAAACAATAAAGTAATATAAGATACCAATAGTAAAGATAAAAATTGATTGCTTTTAGCATACCTGTGAGATGGGGAACAAATAAATTTAATATATAATAATAATGTATTATATTTTCTTTTACCCATTTCATCCTGGAAATACATGTTGCATTTTACCTTTGATGTCATAAAACTATTCAATAGATTATACATTTGTTTTATTTACCAGTAGTTTGTCTTTATCCGCATGTTTATCTTGTAGATAAATCATATAGCTAATAATGTTGAATTTACAGCAAAATATTCACATGAGATTTGGGGCTGTATTTAATAGGTTATATAACAAATCCCTATCTAGTCTTAGGAACTGCTTCTTGTGCTGTAAGAAAATTTGAAAGACAGTAACAGCTTACATAATGGTAAAGCAGGACATTTTAATCATTGTTTGTGGAACAAATATAAGTGACCTAATAAGTATATAACATTAAATGGTAATGAGTAGACTCACATGTTATTCTAAGCCAAAAATAAACTAATTATGACTATGCACATTGTATGAACCTTTGTGCTAGAAGGTGCAACACTGCTGCTGTGTGTTAAAAATCTCAGTGCTAGTAGTAGTAATAAAGTGCTTCATACTAAGCTGATATTTTCCCCTATATCTTCTGTGCAGAAAAAAAGCAGATATGTCTGAAAAAGGTGATTTACTTTCTACTGAACAAACAGAAAAAAGAGAACCACGAACTGAAAACAAAGCTGAAAATAGTGAGGACGATGAAGAGGAGGAAGAAGAAGAAGAGGAAAAAGGTAAACTGAAATACAAACTGCTGTATAGACAGCAAACTATTTTCAGATTCTGTCCTCTTCTGGCTCCTTGTCACTTTCAGGTAGAAACTCCCCAGAATGCAGTTTATTGTAGCTTGTAGAGAACAGTGAAGAAATCTTTTATGTTTACTTTCTGTTCATTGTACATTAAGATGGGGAACTTCAAATTGTAAGATGTGACCCTCAGTAGTCACATTAAAAGGTGGGGGATCATGCTCATTCTTCAAAGAAACTGTCACTTTGTCGAGGCTGAGTGGAAGCATGGTTTGGCATTGATAAAGCTACAGGTAGTCCTCAACTTACGAGTGACAACAACTTACTTACAACTTGCTAAGTGAGAAATTTTTAAAGTGAGTTTTGCCCCATTTTACGACCTTACTTGCCAAATTTGTTAAGTGAATCACTGCAGTTTTAAATTAGTTAACACGGTTGTTAAGTGAATCTGGCTTTCCCATTGACTTTGCTTGTCAGAAAGTCGCAAAAGATCATCATAAATATGAATCAGTTGTCAAGCATCCAAATGTAAATCACGTGACCATGAGGATGCTGCAATGGTCATAAGTGTGAAAAATGGTCATAAGTCACTTTTTTCAGTGCCGTTGTAACTTTGAACGGTCACTAAATGAACTGTTGTAAGTCAAGAACTACTTGTATTTATTTACAAGCCAATCTTGCACAAAGAGAATTGCTACTTTCAGACAGGGAATAGAGGAAAGAAACAGTAACAGTAAGTCTCATAAACCTCACCAGATTTGCCTGAAAGGGAATGCACTTCCCAATGTGAAAGATATCAGAATATCATTTCTGCTTACATAAGAGGAACAAAGATACACTCCTGGTACAAGCAGTCTCGTTTCACTGTTGGTGCTTGTAGATCTGCCATAGGACCAAGAAAAAAAAGCTGTTTCCCATAGGCCTTTCCTGTTGCTAAGTTACTATCCTACTTCAACAGGTACTGGCATGCCCAGTGTTTATACTGCCCAGGAGTGAAGACAGACTATCTTTGAAGAAATGTGCTGATGAAAGTTCTATACTATCGGTGCCAATGCACCTATGCAAGATTTACCAAGTCACTGATCTCAGGTCAGGCACAAGGTCTGGCTCTGATTTCTGCCTTAAGATTGCTTGCCTGTGTGGGACTGATGGCTAAGCTAGTGGAGGAAGTTGTCCTGCTGACTTAGATTCCTCCAAAGGGGCTTCTGGGATTAAGCACCAAAAAGATTCCTCCTGAAATAGACAAAAGAAGTAGCCTATATTGGCTACACCATACTACAGGTAATCCTTGACTTTCAATCACAATTGAGCCCAATTTTTCCGTTGCTAAGCAAGGCAGTGGTTAAATGAGTCATGCCCTATTTTACTACCTTTTTTGACTCAGTTGTTAAATAAATCACTGCAGTTGTTAAGTGAATCATGTGGTCGCAACAAATCTGGCTTGGGAAGGTCATAGATGGTGATCACATGACCCCAGGACAATGCAACCATCAGAAATGCATGCCGTTTCTGAAATGCATGCCGTTTCCTAAAGTGCCTAAATTTTATCACATAACCATGGAGATGTTGTGAAAACTGGTCATAAGTCACTTTTTTTAGTTTTGTTGTAACATCAAACAGTCACCAAATGAATGATTCTAAGCTACCTGTAAATAATAAATGAATGTATACAACTCCACTCTCCCTGAATAAAATTGTCAGACTATACTTTGACAGGGCTCCCATTGTCTGGGCTTATGCAGGCATAGCATGAACCATGTCACTTTGTTATGACATTTCTATTTATGGAAAGGACTTGTCACACAAATGTATTTAATTTAGCAGGTCATGGCACCAAAAAGTTTGAGCTTTGCATTAAGTCTCTAATAAGTTTAGTTCTTTTATTTGAACTATTTGTGTAAACGCTTAGTTGAATGTCAAGCAATATTTGATAACATGTTGGGAGGTAATATTTTCATTTCCAGTGATTTAATTTAAAATATTTCTATTAATTATATTCACTCATGCTTAAGAGAAATGAAGCATAGCTATCTATAATATATAGAGAAAATGTTTTGTTGCTATTTGCTTTATGTCTTCCGCTATCTAAAAAAGCTTTTGAACATATAGTATTTCATATTTGTGTGTAGTGTTTATTAAATACCTGCTAGTCTATTTGGGATTAAAGATTCATATGTTGTGATTGCATCTATCTGCAAAATCTTTTGGTCCCCAAAAAACAAACAATGCACTTCCTAATTTGCAGGCAGCAGTGAAGAAAGTACAGTATACCGGTAAATATACTTGAGGTATAGAAAAAAATATACAAATATTAAGACAAAGTAGAGAGTTTTACCCCTATAGAATTGTTCCAGCTGAAATTTATTCACTTCCAGGGCCTGGATTTTATTTTTTTTTTGTATATTGTTAGTTATGCAAATATAATAAAATTAGTTTTAAATGCCTCTCGATATTTTCATTAGCATCCCCAGTTTAACTTTTTTAGGTTTCCTTCTTTAAGTTATACTTTTAGTTCCAAACTTTGCAATAAGAGACAGTATTTTTAACCTATGCTTTATCATTTTCAAGCATCAGAACATATGGAAATCAGCATTTGATGTTAAACTACAATAATTATTTTCTATGTGTATAATGCCAATATTGAGTCATGCAGGGAAATGTGTTGATTTTCATTTATTTATAGCATGGTTCTCTGGTTGACATGAGATTCATCATACTCACTGGATTCATTCTATGGTGTAGAATGCAAACAAATAAACAGAGGACCTGTTACTTGGTTAACATAACATCATAAATTATGCTGTATTTTCATGATCCTTAAATTTCAAAGTGTATTGAAAGTACTTGATAGGAGATAACACATAAAATTCCACTGAATCATCAACTGAATGTGTTCTACTGTAGGTTTGAAAGGAGATCACTGTCATCTACCACTACCTTCCCCACCTTATATACACCAACAGTAGCCAAATTTCCTACACCTATCTCCATCCCTCTGGGTCCCCTACTTCTGGTGATCTTAGAAAAAGATGTGTGAGATCTATTTCATAGACAAAAGATCAGAAAAACTCCAGGCCCAAACCGAGTAACTCCTTGTTTGAAAGCTTGTGCTGAATAACTGACCCCCATCTTCACCCTGATCTTTAATAAATCATTGGAACTGTGTTATGTCCTTTCTTGCTTCAAACTCTCTACCATTATCCCATTTCCTAAGAAATCCTCCAGCAGGGAGCTGAATGACTTTAGGACGATTGTTCTGGCATCTGTAGTTATGAAGATCTTTGAGAGGTTAGTGCTGGCCCACCTGAAAGTCATCATGGATCCACTGTTAGACCCCTTGCAGTTTGCCTACTGAGCAAATAGGATGATAGATGATGCTGTCAATATGGCATTACACTACATCTTGCAACATATTGAATCTCCTAGGACCTGTGCAGAGGTCCTTTTTGTAGACTTCAGCTTGGCAGTCAATACCATCATTCCCAAAAAAATTTACTCTAAACTGATTCAGCTCACTGTGCTTGTCCATACTTGTAAATGGATTATTAGCTTTTTGACAAATAGGAAGCAACAGGTGAAGCTAGGGAAAATTACATCTAGTACTTGGGCAATTAGCACAGGAGCCCCTCAGGGCTGTGTGCTCTCTCTATTGCTCTTCTCTATATACCAATGACTGCATCTCTAGGAATCCCTCTGTTAAAGTACTGAAGTTTGCAGACGATACAAGATATAAAAGGAGGTTGAACAACTGGCCGTGTGGTGCAGCCAGAACAATCTGGAGTTGAACACACTTAAAACTGTAGAGATGAAAATGGATTTTAGGAGGAGCCCTATTCTACCATCTCTTACTATATTCAGTAGCACAGTATCAGAAATAGAGACTTTCAAATTTTGGGGTTCTATAATCTCCCAGGACTTGAAATGGATCCCTAACATTGGAACCCTAATTAAAAAGGCACAACAAAGAATGTTCTTCCTGCATCAGTTCAGGAGGTTCAGACTGCCCCAGTAGCAGTTGGTACAGTTTTACAGAGGAGTTCTTGAGTCATTTGTACTTCTATAACTCTGGTTTCGTACAGCAACCAAACAGGACAGGTACAGACTCCAAAGGATAGTTAGGACTGCAGAAAGAACAATTGCAAGCGGACTATCTTCCATAGAAGACCTGTATATTGCACAGGTCAGGAGGGCTGAGAAGATATCTACAGACTTCTCACATTCTGAATATAAACTGTTTCAACTCCTCCCCTTGGGATGGCACTATAGGACATTCTGTTCTGTTCTATTCTATTCGGTGAATCAGTTGCTAAATTATTTGAGCTTCAGTACATCTGACTCTTAATTTGCCAGTACGAATGCTTTTTCAAGTGACACATATACTCTTAAGCCCACATATTACTTTATTTTTGTCTATTGTGTGCAGTAATTTCAACCACTTTCCTGACTTCATGAAAGTATCAATTGTCTTTCAGAAAAGAGCCTCATTGTTGAAGGAAAGCGAGAGAAGAAGAAAGTAGAAAGATTGACAATGCAGGTGTCTTCATTACAGAAGGAACCTTTTACAATTACACCAGGCAAGCTATTTATTTTGCATATTATGCTTTTCTTTGTTTGAAGTCAAACAAGTATTAATTAAAGAGAAAACCTTTGTGTATATAGTATGGAAGATCACACTTGTAATTTTCTAAACTATCCTATGTTTAGATATTTGGGACATTTTTAATGTTTATTTTGAAGCAGTATTGCGATAAATCCTGATAAACTTTTAAGAGACTGTTCCCAAATATTATTACAAGGTTTTATTGCTTGTCAGCATACAAGATAACTTCATTGATTGTTTTTAGTAAACTTAGGAGCCTTGGTTGTTGAATTTTAACTATTCTTTATCCTTTATATGGTGATGGGCTTTGGTTAAAGCAAATAACCTATTGGCTAAAAAGTGTAACTTTGATTATTATAACATGTTTGCTTTTTCAGGAAAGGGTCAAAAACTTTGTGAAATCGAAAGAATACAATACTTTTTAAGCAAGAAGAAAACTGATGAACTTCGAAATTTGCACAAACTTCTTTACAACAGACCAGGCACAGTAAGAAATCTGATAACATGCTTTTCATTTATACTGTTTTAAGTTTATATATGATGATTATATGAAATCACACCATTTCCTAGATTGAGCACATTTATATGCTGCATGTTATCAGTGGAAGTCTATACCAATTTGCAATATAACCCAGTAAAGTCCAGTCACATCCAAAATTGAAAACATAATAAACAATGTAAACAAAATAACAAAACCATAAATAGTTAAAACTATTAGAAATTGGCTCATAAAAACATGGCATCAGTCTTAAAAGCAGATTGAAAACAAGTCTTCTATAGGGGAAATGCTAAGCTATAAAAGTAAATTCCTCAGACACCACAGTAAAGGCAGATTAAGTGGAGGGAATTCCAAGAGTATTGGAGGCATTACCATAAAGGCCCTAGTCCGGGTAAATACCAGGTGAGCCTCTTTCTGGTGAGACACATATTTTATTTATGCTTCTTAGAATTACATTGTTTATCTTTTGGTTACCAGTAATCCTTGACTTTCAATAGGTCACTCAACAACCATTTAAAGTTATGATGGACTTCAAAAAAGCTACTTACGACCCATTCTCAAAGTTATAACTGCTGCACCCACACCCCCATGTTTATTTTGATCACATTTTGGGTGCTTTGCAACTGGCTCACATACATGACTGGTTGCAGAGTTGTCCAGTTGTGTGACCGTGATTTTCAATATTTTCCAGCAGAAAATGGCACAAAAAAAAATCCCACTGGATGTGCTGGATTCTCTTAATGACCACATGATTTGCTTAATGACTGCAGTTACCAGCTTTACAATCATTGTAAAAATGGTCATAAAATTAGCTCCAATTATGTGTGCTTCAACCTATGACGGCAATAACTTATGACTGAAATTGTGGGCTTCATTGTGATAAGTCGAGGACCATCTGTATTTGATCTCAGTTTTCTTTCATTTCCAAAACAAATAATAATTGCAAAAGAAATTGCTATTCAAGAAAAGTAAGTGTTCATACCTATTGGCAATGTAAAATTGGCTACAGGTTTCCTTGAATCCTTATCTCTAGGCTTTCAAATAGATATTTTTCTATTTATAAAAATATTTTTCTGTTTGTCATGTTGATAAATATGGGATCTGCTAGTGCTGGGTCAAAGTTCAATTCAGTTTTTGTAACAAATCCCAAATGTTTTTTATTATTACGGTTCGTCACACAGCCAGATGTTTTTGTCCACCTATCAACTCCTTCCCAAGGATAGGCAGATGTTATTTGATGATATTAAAGGTTAAAGGTATTGTGACAAGATATAAGCTGTTCTGCCTTTTGCAATTGGCTGGTGGTGATTTTGTCAATGCTGATGCTGCTCTGTTCAAGTGATCCAGATTTTTGGTACTGCCCCCAAGGTGCCTATTCTGTTACTATATTTGCTTTCTTTTGCCACAGTCATGTTATTTCTATTTGCAGATGTTTGTATTCTGTTATTTTCTCCAGTTCTTTCTCTCCTATTCTACTGTGACCAGGCATGCCATGTGCATTATCCAGACATTTTTGTCTTTCTTATCAACAATGGTTATGTGGTAGATGCTTGTCTGCCAGAGCACTTTAACTTCTTAAGAGCAGTTTAACTTTTTTATTTTCTATTACATTGTTTCTTTTATGGTCCTAACAATTCTTGGTATTTCTTGGAGATCTTCCAATGCATCATTGTTGCTACTTTGTCATATCATTTGTAGTTCAGTCTGTGCGATTTTGCAACAACTAACTGGGTGGCTCACCATTTCTTCAGCTTCTTTGCAGAGGCAGCGTTTGCTATCTGTTGCTTTTTTCAGTTCTGTCTCTTTGTGTGCATTTCTTCTTAAGGCTTGGTCTTGTGCAGCCAGAATTAGCTCCTCTTAATGGGCAGAATCCATTATGATTGTATATCAAGGACTATCTATAGTTTCATTGTTATATATTTAGAACTTAGTCAAAGCTGACATGACAGTTTTACTGTCTGATTTTAAGGCTATACATTTGTACTTCGATATTTTGACAATTAGATAAAATAAAGAACATTGCAATATTATTTTATACTGACCGACTGTATTCTTTTTTAGGTTGCTTCATTGAAAAAGAATGTAGGACAGTTCAGTGGCTTTCCATTTGAAAAAGGAAGTGATCAATACAAGAAAAAGGAAGAAATGCTGAAAAAGTGAGACTTTAACATGTTTAAGCAATATAATCAATGTTCAAAATATTTGGAGCCAAATGTGCATTCCCAGAACAAAATTCAATTAGTAACGTCCCTGTACAAATATTTCAAATCATATCTGTGAATATAATGTAATATAATTTGACATTATTCTCTAACATAGCTTATGTTTAAAAAAATAAACAAAACTTAATCATTACCTTAAATTATACTAAAACATTACATTGTTGCTGATAGTGTTTACAGCAGTGTAGCTTTGAGAATAGGTTTTTACATCTGTACATTTAAAATGCAATCCAGTCAATATATTAGTTGCCTTTGTTGCTTTGGAAATTTTAGCTTAGGAATTTAGCAATATAATCATATTCATATTTAAGGATTTGCTGAAAGACCAACTTTTATTTTGGAAGAAATATTAATGGTCCTCTACTGTCAAATTTTAATGTTTTCTCTAGTTATTTGTATTAACTGTAGGGTCTTCCATAGTTTTCAAGTTGTATTGGTATTTATGTTTAAGAGAACTTTTTGTGCAATTTTACTTCATGTATAGAGCATGTAACAGAACAATTGTTAATATTTGCATTTTCACTAATTTTAAGAATACTTGATTCATGTGAGTGATTTGGATATGTTGTATGGGGGCTAAAAGAGAAGCATAAAACATATTAACCTAGGAGTGTTGATTAAAGTTTGAAAGGGCTTGGAGGCCTTTCTGCATTTTAAATATATTGGACTACCAAGGATTTTGTATGCGTGTGTGTATAGTGCATAAGCATGTACTTGTGCTTGTGCATGCACACAAACACACACACACACACACACACACACACATATATATATATATATCCCACATTTTTATATTACCTATATTTAATACATTGTCTATTTGTTTTACATATTTAGTAAATACTTTTAAAACATGTTTAATAAAGTGTGTTTCTTTACAGATACAGAAATGCAATGCTAAAAAGCATATGTGAAGTTCTTGATTTGGAAAGATCAGGAGTTAACAGTGAACTGCTAGCAAGAATTTTAAATTTCCTAATGCATCCAAAACCTTCAGGCAAGGTGAGAGCTATTCATAAATCATTGTTTTAATCTAATCTAAAATGGGGCTTAAGACATAATTTGAAGATATTAATATTGCTCCCTATAACAAAAAAGATAGGATGTTGTGCTTGGTTTTTTACAGCTGTTTCTCCTGAGCCTTGCTGTTAGCACAAAATTACACTAATGCTTTATTTATTATATGCATACCCATGTGCCATGGCTTAGGACACAATTATACGGGTGAGATATTTGAGATTGATACTAAAGTTTATCTATAGTAACTTTCAACAACAAATCAAATGCCTTTTTAGCCTCAGTAAGGTTACTAAAAATTGTTACTTTCAAGAGTTGCCCTGCATCTACAAATGCTTATTTGAATGGGTTGATTATGTCTTCATGATTCTATTAACAATAGAAGTATATGATTTGCAACCTTTTCAATGACTGTTTATTTTAGATATATTTGTAGGGTCGCATTTTCTGAAAGCAGATGCAACAAACTGATAAGCTATAGTAGTGCATGAGTGGAAAGTCATATAAATATTGAGGGCATGTGAAGATCTTAGAGTTGCACTAACATGCCTTGAAAATAAAACATTTTAGTGGGGCTTATTTTTCAAATTATTAGGTTATTTCTTTATTTTTTCCCTTTTTAAAAAACAGAAAATAGATGTGAATTGAAGTAGCCAATTAGAACAAAACTATAGTTCATAAAGTATTTTTAAGATTTTTTCTGTAATATTAATTTTATAAAACTGTATTCTCCTTACCTCTTCAATCTTTCCTAATCTCTATAGATAATAGAAATATAGATAATAGAAAGTCAGTGTCTCAGATCCCCAGAATCCATGAGACCAATGACTGAATGCAAATTGTAAAGAAATAATCCTCTTCAAGCAGGGAATAAAAACCCTTAAACTCTGCTTTTTAGAATCTTCTGCTGAATTTCTGTGGAACCAACTTTCTTGGAGTTACTGCCCACTTACAGAGCACTTCCCAAAAATGTATCAAAACGGTCACTGATATGTAACATTCAATATTTACTCTGAATGGGGGCTAAATTCTTACTCAGTTCTTTTTTTAAAAAATATATATTTATTATCTGATTTATAGCATGACTTTCCATACAAAATGAATTAGGAGGTTAACAGACAAAAGCAAAAATAAGTTGAGGATAATAAAACTATGAAAACATAAAATAAATAAAATGTATTGAAAACTAAAGTTAACACAAAACAATTCAGAAAGTCATAAAATGTTGATTCACTTAAAGTAAACCTATAATCCTATAAAACTATTTTCCCCTCAAAAAATTCTAAAATAGGAACAATCATCAAAGTTAGTTAAGTTGCAGTATTTCCTATGGTATGTATAGATTATGAAACTACTTTGGTTGGTTTTTTTAAAATTACTTCATTTTCAATATTTAATAGCCATTGCCAAAATCCAAGAGAACATCCAAAAAAGGCGGTAAAAAAGAACGTAGTAGCTCTGGAACAGCACGGAAAGCCAAACGCACCAAATGTCCTGAAATCCTGACAGATGAATCTAGTAGTGAGGATGATGAAAAGAAAAGGAAAGATGAATCATCTGAGGAAGATAAAGAAAGTGAAGAAGAGGAAAAAACCTTGGTACAAATAATATGTGCTAAAGAAGAATTATACTCTCATCTGTAAATTAAGTTAAATGGCAACAGCAAGGGATCAGTTAGTTACAGATAGTCCCAAAATACCTTAAATTTATCGCATTTAAGATATATTAATATTATAAATGATTCTTAAAAGAATTGCTGAATAATGGCAGTTATAAATGGCAGTTTATAATGTTATAACATTGTTATTTTAAGGACAAAATTATCTATGTATCAGATGTCTAGGTACAACTCTGCTTGTTCTATAACAGTGGTGGCGAACCTATGGCACGCGTGCCAGAGGCGGCACTCAGAGCCCTCTCTGTGGGCACGCGCACCGTTGTCCCAGCAGAGTTCGCCAGAGTAGTGAGCACGTGGCATTTGGAAGTGTCGGGGCAGGAAGTGAGCGAGCAAGCGGCGGCCCCAAGGGGACGCCCTGGAGATGGCGAGGGACTGGCCCTGGCCACGCTCACCCAGTCTGCCGTGACCACTGCAGCCACGCCCACCCAGTGGGCCAGGCCCCCACACCTCCCCTGACGCCCCCACAATGCTAATGCAGCCCTGGCACTTTGCGATAAATAAGTGGGTTTTGGGTTGCAGTTTGGGCACTCGGTCTCTAAAAGGTTCGCCATCACTGTTCTATAATGTATCTTTTTGCATACTAAAAAAAAATAGAAACGCCTGTTTTAACAAGCCACAGATATTGGACAGGTAAAGCATATAGAGAGAGTTTAAATGGGTTACATTTTTATTTTATTTCTTTAGCATTAAATTTGCATTAGTTCAGCATATTTAAAACTGATATTGAACTAAATTTTACTATGCTTTCTACCTACTTCACAGCGACCTAAAAAAACAACAAAGAAAGAAAAACCCAAACAAAAAGTAGCTTCAAAAAGCAAAAAGGGTTCAAAAAATGCTAATGTTAAGAAAGCAGATAGCAGTACAACCAAGAAGAGTCAAAATTCTTCCAAAAAAGGTAAGTCCACCATTCATAAAATCTAAGTTATTATAAGCTGACAAAAAACTAATTTCAAATTATGTATATTTTTTGAGGAGCAAGGCCACTTTAATTTCTCAAAATATTTTGTACTATTTCATGGCTTTTAATGTTCATTTTGGTTGTTGGGACCAAAAGGAAATGTCCTGGTAGGCCAATTGGAAATACTGAACTTGGTTTTTATTAAACATCTTCAATCACATGGTTTATAGCTATTGGATGGAAACTAGAGCAATTTTGAATTTGTTCCTATCAGGTTAGGAGGAATTGTTTTTCAGAGGAATCAACCATATTAGAGATCAAACATGATCTTGAATATCCTTTCCCATCTACAGTATAGTGGGTGAAAAGAACCCAGAGATGACTGGTTGAGAAATAGTAAAGTTGGAGGGTATGAGACAGGAGAAAAGAAATCTAAAGATATCTTTTACTGTTTGATTGTTTCTCGTTGAAAAATCCCAGTACGTAAAGTTTTCCTTAATATGAACTAATTTGCAATTTCATTCAAAATTAAATTTGACTGGTGGGAAGAAAAAAGTTATCTGCATTTTAACAAAATATTTTTCATTTAGAAAGTGAATCTGAGAATAGTTCAGATGACGAGCCTTTAATTAAAAAATTGAAAAAGCCACCCACAAATGAAGAATTGAAAGAAACTGTGAAGAAACTACTTGCTGATGCAAATTTGGAGGAAGTTACTATGAAACAAATTTGTAAAGAGGTATACATTTGACATTTATTTTGTATACTATTTACTGTATGTATTTAGACTTCAGGATTAAGAATAAAGATCCATATATTTCTGTAGTTTTGCCTTTGCAGCAGGGATATAAAGTCTCCTTCTTCCTTGCCCTCCCTTTAATGCTTGAAATCAGCCCAGTGAGGTGCTGAAATATAATTAGTCAACCAAACTTTATTACATATTACAGACTACCCTGCATAAAAGAAAATATAGTATATAGTACAAAAGAGAATGCAGCATGCATGATAAAAAGGCCTGTACTTGTGTTTTGCCTACTTGGCCATCAACAACACATGAATTGTATAGAAAAAAGTAGGGTTCTGTGGTGAGATATACTGATAGGCCCATGGTCACTAATGAGAATCATAATGGAACAGAATTCTAAATATGAGCCTTCCAGTCCTAATTTGACACTTTCAGTATTGATTTGTATATTTTCTCTTTCATAGCTCTTCTGTAATATATGTTGAGGTTTTTTTTAATATAAATAAATAAATCTATTTTTAATGAGATCTCAAGCAATATACACAGAAATCTTCCTTTATTCTGCCTCTGCAGCAGTTAGCTTCTGTGTTAGATTGGACACAGGAGTAATTGGCCCAATTTCTGGCAACAATGTCATGTGTTAACACACACATACCTGCTCCTTTTTGTTTGATGGACTCCTTTGGTTTGTGCTATCTCAGGATCAGCTATAGGACAGAAGCATAAGGAGTCCAGCAGCACAGCATTTAAAAGATAAATATCTAGGTCATATGAGCCCTGCCTTTCCAAGTTATAGGGAACATTAATCTATTCTTAAATGTCTTTATCAAACCAAACAAGAGTAAACCTTCAGGGTAAATATTTAGCTTAGTTTTCTCTTTTCCATATGTGAAGATGAGAGCTGGAAAAGATTAACTGTAGAATGGAGTGCAAGTCAGTACTAGTTTTCCTCAGTTTTGTAGTAGTAGTAGTAGTAAAGTTGGAAGGGACCTTGAAGGTCATCTAGTCCTTCAAGGTCCCTTCCAACTTTATTATTATTATATATTATATAATAGTTGGGAACATGAATACTTCTTATTGTGTAATTTCCTTAGTGCAAATAGCTTAATAAGGAAAATACTGAAGGAAATAGTTCTTAAAAGAAAATCCTCCTCTTTTCCCATCATAAGTAGGTTCATTCCATTTTACTGATTACACTTATTCTAAATTGATCATTACAGGTATATAAAAACTATCCCAGTTATGACTTATCTGACAGAAAAGAATTCATCAAAAAGACAGTGAAAGAGGTAAATACTTGATCAATGAGATATCATATGTTAGATTTCAATTCTAATATATGCCTTACTTCACTGAGATAGGCTTTGTAAATAAATTTATTTAAATTTTAGAAATCTTAAAAACTGAGTGGTAAACGTTTAACTGTCAAACTCAGTTACTGAAACCAGACCCAACTTTTATTTATCTCTGTGCTTAATTGCATCTTGGTAATCTTGCTTTAATGTTTGTTTAATCACTTATTAATCTTATGCTATAGATATATAATAATATAGCAAAAATGTTAATATTTACTTGAAAATCCTGTTGATTTTCTGGGAACTTTCTCTAAAGTAAGATGTTAAAATTTCAGCCTGAGCAAAGTGTTCATGGAAAGATGAATTTATATAGAAGATGAAATATTTTCTTTTCTTTTTAGCTCATTTCATGATCTAATGGGAAGAAAATGAAGGCTACAGTCTTGTTCTCCTGGATTTAAATATTTTACAAATACCAGCAAAATGTAAACTTCATTATTTTTGTTCTGATTTTTGTTTTGCTCTTTTGGTATTAGTATTAGTCGGAGATGACTATTGGCTTAATGTTCTGAGTGTTGATGGGATTTACCAACTTTTTAAAAAATGAGTTTAATATAATTCCTAAATTTTGCATGATAATACATGTCCCCTACTTTTACTTTGTACATTATGATATTTCTTTGTAAAAGTAGTCATATAGCTATTGTAAGTCTTAGTGTAAAATGTAGAGATTTTTTTAAGAGAACAATATGAAAGCTGTTGTATTAATGCATACACATGCAGAGACTGTTAAATACTGCAGCATTGGGCATTTATTTTGAATACACCCCCATTTTCTATCAGGAGCTGGTCACATGCCCTGACTAGGAGTGCTGCTGTTTTACTCTCTTGCATGTGTATACAGCTGAAAATTGTAAAGCATGATCAATCACAAATAGATATTATTTTTGTACTTTTAAAAGCTTTTGTATATAAGCTTCAGATTTCTTTGCTTAAAACCAAGTTAAGAAAGAAAAATGTGTTTTAAATGATTTATGACCAGTATCAGTGTTTATGAATCAAGTTGTGATTAAGTAGGAAGTAAATATAATCACCATACAAAAGATAACACATTTGTTTTTGGAAGAAATTTAATTTTCACTCATTTTTCAGTCTTTAACTGAGTGCAGAGGATTATACCTCTAAAGACTTAATGCAATATCCTATATTGTTAATTCATAAAAAAATGATTTTGATTTCTAAAATGTTTTTTCCAAGGTGGGTAGTAATAAAAATCTCCCTTTTAATATTTCAGAGTAGAATATTGACCATTTATCTGGTGTCAGTTAAACAGTTTAGTATTCTTGCAAAACTGCATCCTTATTTTGAACTCTCAGAATCTGTAATTGAGAGTATGCATACTTAAATACATTAAATTTAAGTGGCTCCTGCTTAGTATGATACTCCTAAATTAAAATCTCAATTTTACAAATAATTGTTCATGAAATTTTTATTCCATTCCGGAATGAAGTACCTGTTCACAAAAATCCTTTAACGAGTCAGATGATCATGTGTTAAAAGTTCTAGCAAATGCCAAATAAATGTGTCATAAAGTGAAATCAAGTATAACTAATTTCTCCATGACTGTATTGATTAAAATGATTGCAGGTTTTAAATAATATACTAATATGTAGTTAGGGAATCATAGATCTATATTCCAAAATATTGTTAATTGATTGACCTCTATCATTTTTACCACTTTCTTTGCATGCAGTCATTTTTATTAAGCTGAGTGTAACAGTTTTTTATTCAATAAATGTCTTTAAGGAAAATGTACACTGATATTTTAATACATGTACAGTAAAACTTGATACAGAATCAAAGGTGCTTGTGTGTGTCCAAACAAACTATTCCTTGTTTATGTTAAATGAAGCAAAATTTCAAGAAACCTTACTTTTGTATGAGTATACATTTTCCTAAGCAATAATTATTGTAAAGAATAAAAAATGTAATGATTAATTCTCCAAATATTTCTAAGGAACCGTGAACTGCCACAGGAACTCATTAGACCAGTGATGGCGAACCTTTTAGAGACCGAGTGCCCAAACTGCAACCCAAAACCCATTTATTTATCGTCGGGTGCCAGGTGGGCATGGCCCACTGGGTGGGCGTGGCTGTGGTGGTCATGGCAGATTGGGTGGGTGTGGTCAAGGTGGCCGTGATTACCTCGATGTTGCTCGTGGGGAGGGACGCCTGTGGGGGCCGGGCAGGGTTGGGGGAGATCCAGGGGGTCTCTGGCAGGTGGTGTGGGCAAGAGGCTCGTCCTACGGGGTGAGGCAAGGCAGGGCGGGGGTGCCATTGTCACAGGGCAAGGTGAGGCAGGGGCCGGGGCGGCGGCTGCCTGACACCATAAGCCCCTGCACACAGAGGCCAGTGAGTGCATGGGTGCTGGGATGCATCCAGCCATGTGGGACCTTGGCGAATTAGCGGGCGGCTGGTTGAAGAGGGACGGTTGCCATCTCCGGGGCATGGCGCAAGTGCCCATAGAGAGGGCTCTGAGTGCCACCTCTGGCACACGTGCCATAGGTTCGCCACCACTGCATTAGACTCTTATTCTATTTCTCAGTTATGTCCTTTACTTGTTGGTAGCTTTTACCTGTATATATTAACAATGCTGACATACGTTTTTTTAAACAAACTAGTTATGCAAATAGACCCCATGTATAATATATAGGATTAATCAAAATCAGGACTTCAAATTGATTTATAATCTTGGCTTTTAAGTATGTCATTCTAAGGAAAACAAAAATCCTACTTTGTCTGTTTGGTCAGTAAACAATTATAAATGCTCAGTTTGGAGTTGCAAGTAAATTATACTTAAATAAAAAAACAAATGAAAGCTACCCTACCCTTATGGTTATGCCAGTATGCCTAAGTACCACTATATCCAACTCTTTTCAAGCTCTCCCTAGTCTTTAGTCTTCTATTTTTATGAATTATTGCAGGCATTTTTTTCTTTAAATACCTAAGAAGCTGACCGACTTCTTGTATTATTTCTTTTTTCAAAACAGCCTAAGCGGAGAAGAGGTACAAAGTCACATGTGTTATATACATAGACTGTACAGGTAATCCTTAACTTGCAACCATTCATTTGGTGACCATTCAAAATTACAACAGGATTGAAAAAAGTGACTTATTACTTTTTTCCACACTAATGAATGCTGCACCATCCCCACGGTCACGTGACCAAAATTCAGACGATTGGCAACTGGCATGTATTTATGACGATTGCAGTGTCCTGGGGTCATGTGATCCCTTTTGCAACCGCCTAACAAGCAAGGTCAATGGGGAAACAAGATTCCCTTAACCATATCATTAACTTCAGTGAGTCACTTAACAGCTGGCAAGAAAGTTCATAAAATGGGGCAAAACTTACTTAACAAATGTCTTGCTTAGCAACAGAAATTTTGGATACAATTGTGGTTGTAAGTCAGAGGTCTTCAAACTCGTCCCTTTTATGACTCATGGACTTCAACTCCCAGAATTCCTCAGCCAGGGAGTTCAAGTCCACGAGTCATAAAAGGGACGAGTTTGAAGACCCCTGTTGTAAGTCAAACACTACCTGTATTATAAACAGATGAGCATTTTTTCAGTTACTGTATTGCTATTAAGTCACTTTACATTACATATCATGATCAATAGTAAATACTTCAAAGTGTTTTACAAGACATAAGTTGCTATATGTAAGTAAATGAGCAAGTTTCAAAATAAACATCACAATTAAAATCTTTGGGATTTTTTCCTGAACATTTTAGCTCATTTAAATAAATGTCAAAAAATAATGTTCATATCTGATCTTTATTGTAAAAGCAATTTATAAAGTGATTCAATATTTAAAGTAGAATTTCCACATTGATGATGATAAAATACTTACAGATGCCTATTCCTCAGTATGTAAATACTCCATATTATATCATCTGGGTTTAAGACATGTTTCCCTTATTGCCTAATACAATTTGTTATTTGTTAAAAATTTCACATAAAAGGATTAATAAGTACTAAAGAAAATAAGTTTAGGTAAACAAAACAAACTGCTTTAGATAAACATTCATACAATCTGAGCATTTTAGATGAGAAAAAAATTCCACAAATTATGTTTATTTTGTTTTTCTTTATATACATGTTTTCATTATTATAGTCTGGCTATTTAATTTAGTAAAATATACAATATTAAAATTGTTGCTATTTTAAAACAGTAATTATTTTCCAATTCTACTGTATAAATCCAGTTATTCTTCAGATCTTCATAGAATCACAGGGTTAGAAAGGCTCCTGAAGGTCTTCTAGTCCAGGGCTTTTCAACCTTTTCACCCATTGTACCACTTTTAGGATAAGGCAATATCCGAGTACCACCCGTCGCCTAGCAAGGTGTCAAAAATTTGACACCACCCCCCAAAAAAAACCCGAAAAAAATGATAAAGTACAGGTAGTCCTCGACTTACAAAAATTTGCTTAGTGACTGTTCAAAGTTACAACAGCACTGAAAAAAGTGACTTATGACCATTTTTCACACTCATGACAGCTGCAGCATCCCCAGGGTCATGTGATTTACATTTGGATGCTTGGCAACTGATTCATACTTAACGACAGTCAGTGTCCCAGGGTCATGTGATCACCTTTTGCAACTTTTTGACAAGCCAAGTCAATGGCCGGGGGGGTGTGGCCAGCTCATCACTCAGGTTGTGGGGCGCCTGTGGGGGGTGGGCGGGGCTGGGGGGGATCCATGGGTCTCTGGTGGAGGGGGTTGGGACTGGGGTAGGCGCCTTCTCTCCCTCCCATTGTCCCTTCGCTTCCTCCCTCATTGTCCTGTCCTTTCCTTCCTACCTACCTTCCTTCCCTCCCTCCGTGCCCAGGAAGGGACAAGGGGAGGGGGACAGGCTGCCAGTGCCAATGGCTTGAAAGGCCACTGTAAATTGCTGGACAAGAGCCACACAGCATTAAGAGCAGAGTGGCGGGAAGATATTTGTAATGAGGGAGAAAAACAGGCACCCCTGAAGGAGATCAGCAAATGGTCCTCGCCCTCTTCACACACCTGTGGACTCCGGGGGAGGGGACACCGCGAGCGGCATGAGAGTCCACGTTACCTGCATTATGCCGCCCAGACCCCAGCCTGGTTTTGGCAGGCAGCTGCGCAGTGGTCTCACCGCATGGAGCGGCCTGCCAAGGTGAACCGGCGACATGAACCTGCCTGTGTGCGCACAGGCAGAGGCAAGCGCATGCGCCTGGCGCCTGTCCCAGGTGACTTTTGCCATGCAGGCTGACTGCATTCTCAGCGCTTCCCTTTCACCCCCACAGGCAGGTTCAGTATGTCGCCGGTTCACCTCACCAGGCCGCTCCATGCAGTGAGAAGACCGCGCGGCTGCCTGCCGAAACCAGGCTGGGGTCTGGGCGGCGTAGCGCAGGTAACGTGGATTCTCACAGCATCCCCTCCCCCGGAGTCCACAAGTGTGTGAAGAGGGCGAGGACCATTTGCTGATCTCCTTCAGGGGTGCCTGTTTTTCTCCCTCATTACAAATATCTTCCCGCCACTCTGCTCTTAACGCTGTGTGGCTCTTGTCTAGCAATTTACAGTGGCCTTTCAAGCCATTGGCACTGGCAGCCTGTCCCCCTCCCCTTGTCCCTTCCTGGGCACGGAGGGAGGGAAGGGACAAAGAGGGAAGGGAGGGAGAGAGGAAGGCTGGCCCAGCCTCTTCACGCAGTGAGGAGCGCGCCGCTACCTGCCGAAATTGGGCAGGCTGGGGGCAGGGCTGAGTGGCATGGCGCAGGTAACGTGGATTCTCATGCCGTGACCCTTCCCCAGCTGCATTTCTTACCTGTTTTTCGCTGCCACCTGTGTGCGTGCCCTGCCTGTTTTTTGTCCTCTCCTCTCTTGCTCCTCTTCCTCCTCCTTTTCTCTTCAGTGCAGCTCCAGCTGACTCTTCCTCCTCCCAAGACTGCGCCTTTTTTTTCTCTCCCTCTCCCGCCCAAACTGCCACCTTTTATATCCCTTCCTGTCTCCACCCCTCCTCCTCCTTTCTCTTCCGGGTGTGCCAGAAGTGCTGATCCTGGGGCATTTGCCTCGCCCAGCAGCCCTGCAGTTCCTGAAGACTCCCTCACGGCAAGTCCTGTGATGCGCCGCTTTGGCTTGCTCCCTCTCCCACTGGGCTGGGCAGGGCCACGTACCACCTGCCACGTGCCAATGTACCACAGGTGGTACTCGTACCACCGGTTGAAAAGCCCTGTTCTAGTCCAACCCCCTGCCCATGGCAGGAGTCCTTATATCACCTTGGACGAATGATTGAGTAATCTTTTCTTGAAAATATCCAGCAATGGAACAGTCACAATTCCAGGAGGCAAGCCTTTCCATTATATATTTAGAAAATATTTTTTAAATACGTTTACAGGATGTTTTTGAAAAATAACAGATATTTATGTTGGCAATTTATGCTGAAATTGTCACTGTACAACATAATATGTTATTACATCATCTTAAATTTGTTTTCTTCTGGGAGATGTCACATCATTTAACTTTTCAAAAACTCCAATTTTAAGCCAAAAAAAGTTGTCAGAGTTGCCTATTTCCATTACACTTCCTTAATTAGAGTTCTGATTATCTAAACTGTAACTGGACAGAAAGGAAATGTCCACATATTTTTGTTAGTCCATTTACATGATCAGCAAATACTAAGCTTCACACAGTTGTTTTTATGTCATGTTTTGCAGGTCAATAATAAATGTTATGATTGTTTATGCATAATATATAACTGAATGGTACCAAAGGCCTCCATGTTTATATTTATAACCATTTCTTAAGAGGTTTTTTTTCCCACCCTAGACTTGATTGGAGAAACCTACTATCCGTTTGAAGAAACATTCAACTTATGAGCTACTTGACAGTCCATCTACCACTATTTAAGGTTTATTACAGTTCTACCTTTCCTAATACAGGTGAAAAAATAAGGGATGAATAAGCTTGTCTAGCTGCCAGCAATGCTCAGAAGCAATGATACTGTTACAAGCTTTTCTGATAAAACTGAAGTGCATCTTCAAGGCATAAACAATGAAGTAGCTTAAAACCGTCTTTTGTTTTCACAAATTTGAGCACCATGTGGAGTTAAAATTTGTTTTAAAATGTAAACTCTAGTATTCAAAATGCTGATATTTTGCTTGCTTCTCGAACCCCGCTCAAGTAGGCTCCTGTAACTGTTTGCGGAAAGTGCCGATTTGTGGCCTGTTTAAAACAAAAAAAGTTTCAGAATATATATTTTGAGGGAAATATAATTAACCACAGAATTCTTAAAATACACAATATGCCATCCCCAAAGAAAAGGTTTTCCTTACAAAAGATCCACTTAATCTACAACTAGAGATGTTTTATAGAAATTTATGTAACTTGTTTATCAAAGCAGAAATCAAGCAGAAAACTCTAAAAGTAGATCTACAACATTTCAACTAAACAATTGGGGGGAACTACAAATATGCTGTAGAAGGTGTTACAAATCTTTAAAAACAAAAATCTCTAAGAGCAAAGTAATCAAAAAAGCCTTCAACCTCCTGAAAATAATCAGGGAGGTAACAAGGAAGTTCATCCCTGAAGGAAATACATTAAAGAAGGACTTTATGGCAAACATAAATAGATACCCATGGCTTAGACCAGTGGTTCTCAACTTTTTTAATGCCGCAACCCCAACCGGTTGTAAGTCGAGGACTAAACCGGTCATAAGTCGAGGACTAAACCGGTCGTAAGTCGAGGACCCAACCGGTCGTAAGTCGAGGACCCAACCGGTCGTAAGTCGAGGACTTTCCCTACCCGGGAGCACCGCGCATGCGTGGTTCTGCCCCCTGCGCCGGCCGAGGCGTAGCTGGCAAGTGGCAGAGACGGAGCAGGCCGACCACCAGCTGGCCCAGCTCAAGGGAGGTAAGGCACCCACCAGAAAAGGGAAAAAAAATGGCGGACAGCCTTGCTTGGTGACCCCCGTGAAATGGTTGATCGACCCCAAATGGGGTCCCGACCCACAGGTTGAGAACCACTGGCTTAGACTATTACAGGTAATCTTCAGCTTATGTCCATTTGTTCAATGATTATTCAAAGTTACTGCAATACTGGAAAAAATGGACATATCACTGGTTTTCATGCCGGCCATCTCAGCATCCCTGCAATCAGACAACTGTGGGCCAAGCACTTGGGTGTCCAGCTCAAAGCATGACACTGCAGAAAGCCATGGTCACATGATCACCATTTGCAATCCTTCCACAAACGAACTTGATGGGGAAGGCGGGTTACAAATCACTCCAGTTTCTTCTCCTACCCACAGCACTTGCACCCATACACTCATGGCCTCTACTGGCCCTTCCAGGCTCTGCCATGGCCTCCCATGACTCCCATATGGTCTCCCCCCAGGCTCCCCAATCCTGCAGCATCCACATGCTCCAACCTCTTCCTA
Source organism: Protobothrops mucrosquamatus (assembly GCF_001527695.2). Taxonomy (NCBI): domain Eukaryota; kingdom Metazoa; phylum Chordata; class Lepidosauria; order Squamata; family Viperidae; genus Protobothrops; species Protobothrops mucrosquamatus. The sequence goes on along the minus strand of NW_015386620.1, from coordinate 1,256,975 downwards.
TATCTTCCGGTTACAACTGGTTCTGCCTGAGATTGCTGTCACTAAGCAATGCAGTCACATGACATTTTATTTATTACATTTATATGCTGCCCATCTCACTATCCAACCAACTCTGGTTGTCTTACGGTACAACAAAAATATGAATACAAAAAACCATTTAAAATAGGAGTTAAATACAGACTAAAAACCAGGGACCCAAGCAGTGCAGAGGTGATATCTTTGTCGCTGCAACAACAATCTGCAGCCTAGAGTGTACCTTTTGGGGGCCCTGTCAACTAGAGCCAGGTTTGAAGACCCTTCTGGAAGACCAGAAGAGTGGCGGTTGATCTCACCTCAGGGAGCAAGATGTTGCAAAAGGTGGGGGCCACAGCAGAAAAGGCTCTTCTAGACATTGCACTTTTATGACTGCATCGCTGAGCAACAGTAATTCCAGTCCCAATTGTCCAAGGACTACCTATAATAAATTCAGAAATCCTTCCACTACCTGCAATGCCTATTCAAAGCATGAATATGTTTTTAGTCTTTTCAAACTTAGTTCTGATTTGAACGAGGCTGTATTTTTTAAAAATGTACGTAATTGAGATTTCACCTCTCCAGCAAAGAAGAGTTTTCCCTGTATGTCTTCAGCAAGTATATCATATGCTTCACCGCTGCCCCTTGTCTTTACAAAACTATATGCCATTTGGATCCAAGGGTCTTTGCTCCATCTTGTAATGAAATATTTGACCGGATCTGGCACTTCCTGAATTACAAAGATAAGCTAAATTAATAGTAATAAAATGAAACCATTGGTGTCCAAATCTGGACACTTGTTTAAAGCATATATTCAATGTTTAAACATCTTGTTAAAACATAAAAATGCACAATTGTCCTGTGAATAACTAAACAAAGCAGACTTCATTAATCATGTGCTCTGAGGTGATTCTTAATTATAACATAGTGAATTCAGTCACTCACTCACTCACTCACTCACTCACTCACTCCTTCAGTCATTTCCTGCAAATTTCAGTTTCTTAAGCATCCATGATAGTGCTAGGCACAACATCTCAAATTAAGTTTCCAGTTTCTCCAGATAGCTAATACAGACTAATGTCTAAATACTATTTCCAGTTGGTGCAGACAATTTTGAAATAAATAGATCGATAGCCTGATGTAGAGGTGCATGACATGAGGAAGAAAGATTGCAAAGTTCAGAAGCAGAGCAAAAAGACCATTTGGATATGGTACACTTGCTGCCCTAAGACATCAGAAAAAATATATATATTATATTTTATTATGCTAAAATGACAAAATATGTGCATTAGGTGAAATGCTCTTTGCCCCAGTATGCTAAAAATATACACAACATTTTAACTGTGAAGCTGTGTAGAAGTGGGACAAAATAAATTTAACACCAAACATTTAGAAAATAACAGATCATATGATAAATCCATTCATCCCTAATTTAAAAAAAAAAAAAAAAAAGTCCTGGGAAGTCTCTGCTTTCCATCTGTATGAAATGGATGTTGTTGTGTCCGAGAAAGAAACCAACCTGTTCCTTAAACAATTCCCGAAGCACGGTCATGCACTGTTGCAGTACTTCCTTGTCATCTAAATTCCTTATTGTTCCCACAGCATCTCCAGTAATTACAGACATTAGAACACTGCATTTACGCTGAAAACGAGAAAGGAAGGATCATCTATTGTTTCCTCTACTGGTGCTCCCTTTAGCAACTTCTAAATGAATGCTGGCCAGCCCATAAAACTGAACTACTTAAAACACGTGCCAGTGCAGAATAATTGTAGTACCATTTTAAAAAAATCTTGTCTTGCCACAAACACATTCATTTTAGATAATAAAAGTCAAAATTGTCAAATGTTCTTGGCATCAAATGTACTGTAAAGTAGTGAGATTTTATATTAGAAAAATGTCAATTTACATTAAAACAGAGGGGAAAGGTAACTCTTAACATAATCTTTTTTTCCAAATCTGAAGAATAGGAAGATACTGGATACCTGTGGGTCCACGTCATAGAAAACACTGAAGAGTCCACGTTTGTTTGAATTAGGTGGAATATGGCCAAAGTAATCAGCTCCTTGAATTTTGCTCTCCCAGAATCTGTAAGGAAACTGTAGTGCAATCTAAACAAAAAAGCAGTATTTACTTTTTTGTTCACTTGGGTTGTCATCCTATATAAGTTTAATATATAGCAGGAGGGAGTAAAATCCCTCTCTTTCTGTAAACATAGTTCCCATGATAGGGCATAGGATCAAGCCATTATTTTTAAAGGTTTTTCTCTCAACCAAACTAACATCACTAAATAAATATAGTTTGAACAGTACATATTTAACAACTGAGTATCTTATACGTTTTAGGAATGTATATAGAGAAGTGAATTAATCTTAGCTTAGCTCCAACTTATACCAAACTAATAATGTCAAAAAATCTCAAGATAAGACTGATTTTGAAAAATAAAGGGGTATCCTCCTACTCTGGGTTTATTATTATGAATATATACATGTGGGATCCATTTTTGCTGGAATAAGCTTGTCCAGCCAGATCACGTAAAGTGCATAACTTCAAAGAAAGGTAAGATGGAGGCCACAGGAACTCAAGATTAGTTTTAGGACCCTTTGCCAGAAATATTAATACATGTATAAAGACCTATATCAGTATTCAAATAATAATTTCTCTACAGCATAGACTTGGAAAACCTTCACTGGCCTCTACATATTTCTATTGGAAAACATTCCCTGCAAATATTTGCTCTTTGTATTCTACTTTTTATAACAAAAAACGAACTCTTACCTTCTCAATGACTCCAGCTCCTAAACTGTTGATAGCTTTCATTTTTCTATCTGATAAAGCAGGTTTGAACTGAATTGCTGGTTTTTGAAGAATAGTTAAAGGTACAGCAACTAGAACCTTTTGAGAGAAAAATAGCCCTAATTATATTATAATAGAATGCTAAAGGATCCCATATTTCCAAATTTTCTAATTTACACTTTGCTGGGCTAATGTGCAAATAATAATATAATAAATACTCAGAATTTCATATCTTGAAATGTTTTTTTCCATGTTTTAAATTAATAGTGTAATTGGCTACTAATGAATCCTTGTGGTAGTTATACATTATTCTATCTCAAAATTTTCAGTATAAAAATTAAAAAGTCCAGTTTAAGCAACATATTTGATTAAAAATCTAGAAAGATACAATTTTATAATTCAAGTAGGAGTTGAAATTTGTTAACAATATTCTTTAAAATAGCTGCTTTGGTTTTTGTTTTTAATTTGCAGGACTGAGGAAAGGGCACAGAAGGATTTGTAAGGAAATACATGTGAAACTGAAACTGACTAGACGTAAACCAATTAATCTATCCCTACATTACATTAAAATAATTTAACTCAGTATATTCAATAGATTTGTTTCTCAGTTTAAAAGGGGAAATAAAACACAGGAAAAAATCATTTAGCCAACTTTAAAAAAAACTACTTTAAAGAAAAACTTTCAGTGACTTTTTTCCAGCAATAAATTTGATCAAATCCAGAAAGGAACAATGCCATAACAATGCAGAAAAAGATGTTAAGTAGGAAACCACCTATCTAAGACCATAAATACTCTCTTCCTCTTTTAGAACAATTCAGAGACACAATCCATCAAGGAAATGTTTGTTTTTCCCTCTTTCAACTCCTAGTAATTCAAGGACACAAGCAAGCATTTCAACTGCCTTTCCCTCCCCAAAACCAAATAACATTCAATCTTCCCTCTACTGATAAGAGCAGAACCCAAAACAGATCCAAAAGAGGAAGTCAAATTGATATTATTTACTTCTAAATTATTCTCTGTGTAATTTTCATGCAATGTCTCCTATTGCCCTGTGATCTTCCCTAACCTTTGCATCCACAGATTTTGGTACTTAGATTGCAACAGTTTGCTCACTGGAAATTGAAGTCCACAGACATCACACTAGACTAGGGAAAGCTATCCTATATTCTTAATGCTAAAGTCTTTTAATTTGGAAGTAACTGAGCAGAACTGCTTTGAAAGAGACTCAGTTAATGGATGACCAAGGCAGAACACCTGAGAGCTTCTCAGTGCCACTGAGGCCATGCATTTCCCATATCTGAAACTGCACAATCTCAAACGCCCTAACACTACTTCACAATCCCAAGAGATGTTTCTAAATGCCACACAAAGATTAGAAAGAGGATGCAGGATTCGGTTAACAAATTAAGAGTCATGAAAATAAAAGGGAGAGTGCCATCGAATGGGTTGGCCTACCAGTCTGGGTTTTGGCACTTTATATTTGTGAGGGCAAGTTGCAGGATTTTGAAATACAATAGATATTTAAGAACTGTAGTGCATATTTTGTTTCTTGACAAAACATTTCTCAAAAGCACAGATCACACAATATTTGCTCTAAAAAAAGATTAAAGAACATTCATCAATTGCATATAACTTCCCTGCTCCTCCACCCAGGAGGGAATGAATCAAAACTGTCATCTCCACCCAGTATGAAAATCTCATGACATCAAACATGCCATCTTCAGCTGTCAAAGGCAAAAGTACAGTAATAACAAAATAAAAGTGTTCTCCAATGCTGAAAAACATGGGCCAGTCAGTTTGTTCTAGACTTCAACCCCAAAAAATGAGAGATCACCTTTTTTGCTGTCCACAGAGTTCTATCCGTTGTGGTCACTTTTACCTCTTCTCCTGAGTAATCAATACTACAGACCTTTTAAGAATGAAAGGGAAATTGTAAAATATTTATACAGCATCAAAACTCCTCGGCAACCTCTGAAAACCCCACAAAACATGCCCCATTCTTAAACGATTTCCAGAGGCCTTGAGAAAGCAAGGCCCTCCCGTGCAATTTCTGGACTATTCAGAGGCTGCACGGACACTCAATCATTCTTACACAGCCTCCGCAACCTCGACAATTCCAAGAATGGGGTGTGTTTTCGAGAATAGTTGTAGAGTGTTGATGAACACTGACTTCCCACCCAAAACATCATGGTGTGTCACCTTTGATACACATTATAGGTTTGCCATCACTGCAGTAGACTATCAAAAGGTCTAGTGTACATTTAAAATAGGCTCTATGAAGACCTATTTATATTTCTTCCAAAATGTATATTAAATTGAGCATCCATACAAGCAGTTTGGAAAGTTCAAGTAGTTTGTGTATATACAATTCAAACCAGTGAGATGAAATACTCTTTGACAAAGCAAGAAAAACGATTCTTCCAGGTTTTGATACTTACTGGAACATTTAACCGAATATCCAGGCCTTCGGCTAATTTTTCAATTATAGCTGAGTATCCTGAATTCAATAAGGTGTGATCACCAGCAAACTGAGCAAAAAATTCATTATGATCCCAAGACCGTGCAGAAACCTATGTGGCAAAGACAATTCTTCATTCAGTTGCAACTCAACTCTTTGGAAGGTGAAACAGACTAGCATATTTCGTTTTCCCACGTACATAAAGAAATCTCCTCATTCTCCTGACTATCCTATATGTGAAAGGCTAATTGTGCCAGGCTGCAGCTATATCATCCCTTCTTGCAAGCCTAGGACTTAGCACATTTAACACTGCAAGTGAGTTACCTTCTTCCAGCTTTATCTGAGCATGAGATTTAAAAAAATACCTTCCAACAAGCAGTACTGTTCTCTAAAGCATTTTTAACTTTTTCACCCACAGCGGGTCCCAAGTAACTTATATGTAGCCAATGAAGGGCAGTTTTATCCCTTTTTTGCAAGGGATGAAACTTTCACCTGCCAGAATTTTGTAGTCATGCAAAATGGATTCTACTGCCTACTAAGCTCTGGGTGGCTAGTTCATTAACTTGCCCCATCCAATCATTTTATAATTTTCTTTCAGACTGTTCAGTTAGAATCAGTCCCATATTAATTAAAGCCAGGAGACATTTATAATTTGGAGCATGTCTGCTTAATAAGAAAATAGGGATCTGGATTCATTGTTAAGACAATTGGCAATGCATATTTTAACCATATTGTTTTGTCATTGTAAGAAAATTATTTCCACTCACTTCATGGAGGTTACTGCCACAGGCATATTCTAAATTGCTAACATGGAACTGGAGCACTTTTTCCTCTAGTTCATTGAACTGGATACCGGATTCCTGAATAAAAACTTTATAGATTTCCTGAATTTTATCTGCAAATATTTTAACAGTTCAATAGTTAGTAAAAGTATTCATTTACCTCAGCTTCCCATCATTTCAGCACCTATTTAGCACATGTACTTAAATAAAATCCATACACACATACATACTTTACAGGCATAATGTAATAAATTTGAACACTTAAATTGCAGACATTTCAGTAAGAGTTAAATTCACTAATCTGACATTTATACCAGAATTAAAAAATCTTTGCTTTTATCTAGTGACCACTTTATAGTAGCATTTTACATGCAGATGGAGAGGTCACTGACAGCGACAACTGTCACTCATGTATTAATCTGGTCAATATAAGGCCATAGCAAACCTAATAAATACAAAACCTTGCTTATTTTCAAGTTCAAGATACTTGTTAATGCTTTTTTTGAAGAAAAAAAAGGTGCCGGAACTCACACATGTTATACAACCCGCCTTGCCTACCCTACAAGGTTCCATCCAAAAAAGGTGCCGGAACTCCGTTCTGGGCATTCTATGACAAAAAAAGCCTTGCTTGTTACAATTCTCCCAGATCGCGTATAAAGGTGCACTCTACACTTTTAAATGTTGTATATCTTCCTAGCAATGCAATAATTCAATGAAACCTATTAACAACTGGATTGGTTGAGTTTCAGCTGTTCACACACGCAAATGATGAATAAAATAAGTTTGAAGAAGAGACCATTGGCAACACATGACCAAGCTTGTATTCTGGGCATTACAAATATTTTGTTTTTTTCCTCTTTTTCCCCCTTAGTACATTGTATAAACCTGGCAAACTGTCCTTATTCAATAAACCAATTCAATAAACCAGGTACATCTAGCTAGGATTCAAACTGGCCCAATTCAGTGACTGTGTGAACATATACATTAGACAAACTAACACACAAATACATCTATGGATGCAATATTCTGCTGCCATTGTTGCACTTTTTTTACTCTTTCATGATTCTTTCTTACCTCCAAGTGGAATATCTTGATGTTGACTTTTATCTTTTCTCCAATCTGCCACAACATCAAGGATAGAATTGAAATGAAAATCCATGCGCTTATCTATTGCAGGATCTGTTATCCTTCCACCTTCTTGGATCAAGTCACACTTCTCTCCAATTTTGTGCATTTTAATGCCCAACTTTAGAAAAAGAAATGTTAAAGGTGTAAGCATGTGAGTAATTCAAACTTCAGTGCCAACCAAATATTCATTGGTATTATTAATACACAACAATCCCAACCAACAGCTATTGCAACAAAATATTTATCAGTGTTTTAAAGACAAGTTACCAGATTGGTATCAAAACAGGTAGCAAACAAAAACTAAGGAAACTTTTGAAATCTTGAGAGTTTTCCACTCTCTGAATCAATTATTTAATTTAGCATAAAATATTTATAAGCCTAGTTCCATGTGTCATGAAGGACAGGCATTCTAAATAACAAGGGTTATTAATTGAAAATGGTCTGTTGTTTACTGGAAGAGTGACATTATAAATTTAAATCCATGATGCAGGAAGAAACTTTGGATGCAGAAGCACCATGGTGTCGCAGTGGTTAGAATGCCATATTGCAGGCTGATTCAGCTCACCGCCAGGAGTTCGATCCTGACCGGCTCAAGGTTGACCCAATCTTCCAACCTTCCAACTAAAATGAGGATCCAGATTGTTGGGGGCAATATGCTGACTCTGTAAACTGCTTAGAGAGGGCTGTAAAACACTATTAAGTTGTATATAAGTCTAAGTGCTATTGCTAGCACCAGCTAAAATGTTAAAATATGATTTATTTGCTCTTAAGAATTGTATTTAGCTCCTCATATCCTATTCCTCCGTACAAACCTTCGGACAAATCCTTGCTCTTTTCCATATGATAAAACTAAAGAAACATTTCCCAAACTTCCCCAAAAACCTACAATTAGAATGCCTTCAGGTCAAGCCCTTCAGTGGAACACAAAGGTCCTTGTAAAATGTATCCAAAATCACATGTACATTTACAGGGATCAATATATACTAAGCTTGTTATCTGCAATGTGTCATCTTCAAAAGTGCAACCCACTTGCTCACACATTAGTGCTATAGGATTGTTGATACAGCCATTCACAATCTGAGCTCCTTTTCCCACAATGATCCCCTTGAAAGTCTTATCGTCCCATACTCGTCCGCCAATTCTATCCTTTGCTTCAAGCACAAGGACCTGTAATATACAAACAAGGTAATGGAGGTGGTAAGAAATACTTCAATCTCGATGGGTTTTTTTTTCAGCAGTTAGTATAACACCCCAGAGTCATCAAGAGGATAAAAGAGCATTATCTAATTATGTGGATTGTTTAGCAAGCTTTTGATATAATTACAAAAGTGAGGCGAGACCTAAATAGGTGGGCCATGGTGGCGCAGTGGTTAGAATGCAGTATTGCAGGCTAATTCTGCCGACTGCCAGGAGTTTGATTCTGACCAGCTCAAGGTTCACTCAGCCCTTCATCCTTCCGAGGTCAGTAAAATGAGGACCCAGATTGTTGGGGGTAATATGCTGACTCTGTAAACCATTTAGAGAGGGCTGTAAAGCACTGTGAAGCGGTATATAAGTCTAAGTGCTATTGCTAAACATAGGCTCTTGAAGTGTTAAGCAGAGACATACTCATATGAAATTCTTCTTAAAGAAGGAAACTGTAAGGAGACAGTTGAATCTGTCATATCCAAATGCTGGCTAAACTCTATGTTACATAATGAAACCACACTATAACTTCAAAGTCATCTTATGCTTTAGTCTCTGCAACTAGATACTAACTCTATTCCCACTGTGCAATGGAGTAATTCACTAGAATACTTTCTGGATCGTAAAAGTTCATGTTCAAGTGATTAGAATATAATAAAATTATACCAGAAGACAACAGTATTACAATGTCTTCCTTTATATGATCAGGTCTTACTTTAATTCCAAAATTTTGAAGTTGTCTTGCAGCTGCTAAACCTGCTGGGCCAGCTCCAACCACTATTACAGATTTCTGCAAGGAAGAAAAGCAGGAATGTTACAAATACTATTTATCTAAAGCTAGTCAAATAGTCCTTACAAGATTTCGTACAAGTTGTATAAAATATAAGAGATAATATTCACATTGAAGAGAACTATTGCCAACTAGAGAAGTAATACAGGCAGTCCTCAACTTATAACAGTTCATTTAGTGACCTTTTGAAGTTACAATGGCACTGGTAAAAGTGACTTATGACCCATTTTTCCACACTTATGACCATTGCAGCATCTCCATGGTCACCTGATCAAAATTCAGACACTTGAAAACTGATTCATATTTATGACGGTTGCAAATTCCAGGGTCATGTGATCACCTTTTGCAACCTTCTGACAAGCAAAATCAATGGGGAAGCCAGATTCACTTAGTTGTTACTAACTTAACAACTGCAGTGATTCACTTAACAACTGTGGCAAAGAAAGGTCATGAAATGGGGCAAAACTCACTTAACTGTCTCACTTAGCAAAAGAAATGTTGGGCTCCATTGTGGTTTTAAACCGAGGACTACCCGAACTAAGAACATCCCAGAAACGTATTTTTTTACTTTGAAAATCTTTATTAGGATGTTTTTGTACAGAATATTCTGTAACCAACTTAACGATATACTAAATCTTAAAAGACTTACATTGTGGTAGTCTTTGGGAAGCAGGGCTTGGTCTCGATTAACTGATAAAACTCCTGTATTAATCAAACCTTTCCTGGTCATAAAATGAAGGATTCTTTCTGTCTCCCGAACACAGCGAATGCGTACTAGTCCTCGAACAATTATGTGATGAGTACATTTCTGAGGGGTTAGAGGTTCCTGTAGATTTAGGAAAGAAAACCAAGGCCCAAACAAGAAAAAAAAGAGTCATGAAGCAAATTCAACTCAACCCATGCAGCAAACTGTCTTGCAACCAAAGAATATTGGCTTATAGTCATCTATGCTTCTGAAAAATAATGACTAAGAATCTTATGACACATTCAACAGTTTTGCTGCATAATAATGACATCGCCAACTAGATGGGACCAATGTTTTCTGACTCTTGGAGCAGAAAGGGTGACCTATAAAGCAGGGAAAATTAGCCTGATTCTGGATGTTTTCAAGAAATGAAATCAATTCCTTAAGATTGTGCATGATTTAAAGCACCATTTTTTCCCTTCTTACAATCCTCATTTCCCTTCCCCAGGAATCAAAATTTTGGCCCAACCTAATCTGGAGATACACTGAAAGCTTTCTTGCTGTTCGTAAGCCATGAGATAGACCAACTACAGACATGATGTGTTCCAAAGTTTTGAAAATATAATGCATTACTTGAAATTGTAAGAATCATGGCTTCCACACATGTGGAGGAAATCAGGTTGGGAAAGGTTGTGGTGTAGCTTTCATGTGAAGAAATTATCCTGCTGAGTTTATAAAGTGAGATTATCGGAATTAAATGAGTGGAAAACACATGTTTCAGAAAAGAGTACCTCTGCATTCCTGTATTTTCCTTTTTTAAAGCAATAACGTATATGCTTCTCATCCACCATATAAACCTCATGAATAAATCAATAAAGTAATAAGTGAAAAACCTTTAGATAAAAACCTCTGAGTCTAGTGAATGAAGCACAAAGAAAGAAGAATTAGCTTGGTCTTCTTTACAAGATGTTTCAGAGCCCACGAACAATCACTATGAAGACGATGGCATGAGAGAGTTCTGGCAGGACAGAAAAGCTTCACAGTCCCACTAAGTTATCAAAATATTAAACTGGTATTACTTGATAATCTTTTGAGAATGCATAAAACGTACTTTGCAGTTTGTGTACCACAAGGCCAGAATGAGATTTCGCAGCGCTAGGTACATGGTGGGGTCCCGGGAATATTCTGGAAACTCATAGAGTTCATCTAATTCCATGACATCTGGCCTTACACACAAGGCTTTACCGCATTCGTTGGGCTGATAGAAAGGCTGGAAGTATTTGTTCATCCCTGAAACACAAGAAAGAATCGATCATCCAGCAAAGCCAGTTCACAACTATAGCGTCAAAAAAACAGGATCAAGTGCAATGGAAAACACACATTGGCAATGTTGACTGGTCACTGGGAAAATAAATCTGCTCGAACCTACAGCTGGCAATGCCTACTCTCAGTCATAATTCAATACTAAATACAGAGTATTTAAGGGAGCACAGAAAAGAAATTCTGGCTTACCGGCTATGGAAGGTGGAGTCTTTAAGTTCTCCATTTTTATCACACTGGATTCACTAACCGATCGGTGAGTACTGGTGCAAGAGGGACTCATACCCACACAGTCTGGATAGTATGCAGACAGTAATGGAGCAGCCACACTGTCCTTCAACAGGGGAGGAAGGATAAGCATGGAATACCACCAGTGATCTGAAACTTCAGCAACTCTCTAGAAAGAAGCATTAGAGCAAAAGTCAAGAAGAAAAATCTTCGCAACAACTCAAGTTTCTTCCCCAGCCCCAGTATTACTTCTCAATCCTGACTGAACTTCATATTAGAAGATAAATCGCAGATATGTATGTTTGTGTATATAATTGTATGTACGTATGTTACCATCAATGTATGAAGTTAGGTATTTTATAGAATTTCCTAGGTAGGAAATCTATAGAATGCCAAAAGTGGGATATCAAAATATGATATGTTTACTATTTCACACATTTCCTGGGTATCCTATGCAATGCCAAAAGGCAAACTGGCAAAATATAAAATACTTCCACTAAAATCCCATTCCTTGTTGCAACAAGTATGTCCATACTGGTCTTTCTCTCTCGTTTTTTTCCAGTAAGAAAGCCCTGTTTTTTATTTTGCATTTCTTCTTTCATTCTCATATATATCTTTTCAATATAGGGTTAGAGTTAGAGTTAAAGTTAGAGTTTCGTGACTCTCCTTTCACACTTTGCCTAAATAGATCTTGTCATTCTGCACAATGCCTAGGTATTATAAAGAATGCCTAGGGAAAGTATATATATATTAAAATAATGCAGAGATTTCATACTTTTCCTAAAAATGTCATACATTCTACAGGTTTCCTAGACATTCTATACAATGCCAGCTTTTCATACATAGCTATTAACATGCATGCATGCATGCATACATACATACATACGTAGATACATACATACGTAGATACATCTGCCAATTCTCTCAGTGCAAGGAAACTCTCTAAACATGTCTTAAGGTGTACAGATTATTCATTCAAGATGGTTAGAACTAGTTGAGCTACTTAACATAGGTCATCATCAATATGAAAAGTATTAAGAGCTAAGACTTTGTTGGGAAGGTAGAAGTGTTCCACTTTGATCTTTCTAAAACAAAAATAACATGCAGACATAGAACAAAAATACTAACCACATCACTTTATTCAATAGCTCTGCATTCTCAAAAAGTGATCAGTTCTAAAATAGTCTGAGCACATCATGTATTCATGGCTAAGCCTGCAACTTCTATTAATCCATCAATTTTAATATCACAGGCATTGCTTACCAGATCCTCAGGCATGGTGCACTGGTCTGAGCCTTCCACCTGGAATAAATATAAGTAGGCTGAGTCTTTCCAGCTGGAACAAAATGCTCCCTTTGACCAGTACTGTAAATGAAGCAGCTTCTAGACGTGGATAATGTTCTATGACTGAAGCAATGGTATTGCTGGTATCCAACATCACACAACATTGCATTTGACACTGAAAGCTAAGGATGTGGTGGGTTTTTCCCCCCTAAGACACAGGAAGCATTTTCTTCTGAAGGACAGTAGTTTTAAAGAGAAAAGACTTGCCTTTGACAAGCAAGAAATAGATCAACAATTATGCTCAAAAAACAACTGCTGTGCCACAGATGGTCCCTGGAACAAGTGCCAAAACAACTTCTTACAATAGCCTTAATAGTGAGTGTTGTTAAAAACTTACAAGACTTTGGCATCCCAAGATTTACAAGATTTCCAAAAGGAACAGTAAAATCGCTCAGTTTTTTCTTCTGTAAAATTAAATTAATTTCTGATTTAATCTGTGAACACCCTCTAAAAGATAAGTCATGTGCCTGTAAGTAACACACTGTTGATCTCCCAGAGACCCTCAAAAGAAATCTGATGCTACAAAAAAGAATTGGGAATTACTACTTCAGTGCAAACTACATGAGCTGCTCCTGCAAAGTAATTGGTATGAATGGTTAGCAAGTATGGGTAGAAGTAGAAATAACCAAGCCTATTCTGTGCAAATGGATGTTGAAGGTACCTTAGTAGAACTGTTCAGTTTCATGCCACAGCGATATGCTTTGGCTATTTGTGAGGTAAGTTGAATTTCCTTTGTCAACTGACGCCACTTCCCACATTCCGCCTTTGTACACTGAACCTACGGGGTCAATAAATGACATTTTAAGAATTATGAATAAAGGCAGTGAAATTGGTTCAGAAGGTTCAAAATAACCTGAATTACATTTAGCCAATTTATTTCAGAAATATTGCTGGAAGCTACTTGAGGCTTCAACAAGAGAACAATAAAAAGCAGGCACAATATATCCAGGAGCAGATCTCATGCTTTTTATGAAGAGGTCTTGGAGTCAGGCCCTGAGTAAGGGCTGAATAAATTCCCTGCTGGAAACTCTTAAAGCTTGTATAAGCAATACTGAGTGGGATAAGTTGACATAAATAATCTTATTATACATGTGGCTCACCTTTCTTCTGAGAGATCAAGGCAATGTGGAGCTCATATCTTTCTAAACATTTTTTTTTTTTGCAGAATGTTATTTTTTACAATGGCTAAATTCTAAGACACTCTAGAATTATTTTCAGTGACACCAAATAAAGGTAAGCAGGCAGTGCATATCCAATCCCTAATATATGTTCTAATTCCAATCCCTAATATATGTTCTAATTAATTTAACGAGTTACCTATTTTGATTTTTCACTATAAAAACTCAAAATCTACAGCATAGCACTTGTATCAGAAAGGGTTACTGAGAATTTATTAGATGTCATCAAGTTTTACTTTACACCTTGCAACCACATGGAATAAGAAAATTGAAAATGTGCCCGATTATTTTTCAGAAAGATTATAAACAAATCTTTCTGAACAAGATTGAGAACAAACAGACATCATTATAAACAAAAGTGTTACCCAGTAAGGAAGCTGTTGATCAGCCATAAAAGCTTTAGGACTGGGTTCACTTTTTCCATTACTGGTCCAGATCCTTTTCCACGCGGTGTATTTTTCATAACCATCTTTATGACTAACAAAAGTAGAAAAAGTAAATGATAAAGAATAAGCAGACTAAGATTTTTGTAGCTTATCTAAATGGACAATATTAAGGGGGGAAAGACAGTCATTAAAATAACAGGACTGTAGACAGTAGAGTTTTCCCATAAGCAGGCAGGGAAAAAAAATCCAAATCAAGACAAATTTCTGGTGAGTTCACAGAAATATATATTTAATTTTCTTGGTAGTAATACAAAAAACACTTTGCTATTGCTGCCTTCTGGCATTTTTTTTTAATTGACTCTCCATTCTAGACAATAATTGAGGGTCTCTCAGCCAAACATTAACCAGGCCTGCCTCCTGCTTAGCTTGTGAGCCCAAACAAGGCCACTCAGGTATTTGTACTTGCTTAGGCAAAACTAAGCAGACAAGTATACTAACAAATATTTCATGGTAATACTATGTTAGTTAATCCAGGGGTGGCTTTGAAATATATCCCCTGCAATCATGCCTATCTAAATCTACACAATGATTCCACTATTTGATTTGTTTCTTGCAACTAAATCTTGGGTTGTATCCAATTTTAACCATCAGCCAGCAGAACTGGGCTTCCTAGTAGATCAGATTCTTTCCTCTGTAACTGGGGTCCATATGACCCTAACCTGCTTGGAAGGGAAAGGAAGGGAACGAAAGATTCCTGTGATACAAACTGAAGCACCATGGAAAACATCTATTATGGAACTCTACTTTTTTTTATTCTTGATATTGCTTTCACAGCCAGGCTTTAAAGCAGACAATTATCTCCAAATTCTTCCAATTCAAGGAGAGACTTTATGGCAGGCATGTCAAACTGCCGGCCCACGGGCCAGATGCGTCACTCCGAAACCGCGCCCCCCATTGCCGGCAATGGGGGGAAAGTCGCGATATGTCGCACGACGTCACATGATGTCGTGAGTTTGACATGCCTGCTTTACAAGTGCTAGTTGCAAGTATTTGTTATATAGGGCAAGGTTGCAAATGAAATTAAGCTCTATTAAAGTCACCTGTGAGCAAGCTGGGAGCAGGAGTTGCTCCCACTTCCCATGTGTATTCAATACATACTTAGCAACAGAGAGGCAAAAAGGACCAAATTCTAAAATATGTTTTACTATGACTGCTTTGGACATAGTTTTGAAAGAGAATATCTATTAATATCTTACTATTGCATCTTCTAATACAAGATGCTCAGGTTGCCCAGGGCACACTGAAACGGTACCTGCTAAACAGCCAAAATTTCTGATAAGTGGCAGATTGCCCAAGAATTTAACATTCCCACATGATAAAAAATGCTAACATTCTTGCATTAAATTCCTAAACTCTTAAGATGGAGATTGGTATGTTCTCATAGTAGTTATGGCTCTCTTTGAGATTTTATGCATTTTCTTTTTTAATAGGGGTGGGCAAAATCTGGACCTGAATATATTATCAACCTGGTTCTAGAAAGAAACAAAACATCTGGTTCACAATCATTAACATGTTTTGATTGATATAACTATCTAAGCGTTGTACAAATGTAGCAGTTATCTCTTTATAAAAAATCAAAACCAAATGGGCAAAGCACAGAACTATGAATAATAAACAATCCTAAGATTTGCTCACCTCGGAATAGATTCCACTAAGCTCGGTGTGGTACACAAGGAGATTATGTTGTAAGTCTTATCAATTTTCTTGCTAATGACTAAAGGATTTGTGCTACTAAATGAAGTCATTTCAGAGTATAAACTCTTAAATAAGATTACCTTCTGTAGTAATGATCAAAACATTCGTTACAGAAATGTTCCCCGCAGGACAGATGATACCACCTTGATGTGTAGCCATTTTTAGCACATCTAAAACAGAAAATATTTAAAAACCCTGTTTACCAAAATGATATGCTTTGCTCTACAGTTTCAGATTGCTTTTTACATTAACCATCAATGAAGCACTTCTACCTATTCATACTTGAAATAAAAGTCATGAACAGGAGTTGTATAGCACACCTGTATGGCAGATTTGAAACTATTTCCTGCACAGGTAATCCTTGTCTTATAATCTGGAAGGATGCCCATTTATCATCAATTATAAAATGATTTGAAGAACTCATTTACATTTTGTCAGATATAGAAACAGAGCTATGTTTGTCAAACTGTTGTGTAACGAATGACAAATGATAGATTGCTTTGAAATTTGGACTGCATGTTATTTGCTGCATGTTATTTGCTTTATTTCCCCCTTTTCCCATTTGATTTCTGGGCAATAGCAGTATAATAACCTACACTTTACAGTCTAGTTTTAGTGTTACAAGGCAGGTAAGCTTTGTTTCCCCCCCCCTTTCTTTTCTTTTTTGCTTTCCTTGGCATATAATAATAAAATGAATAGAAAAATAAAATGAAAATTCCTGAATTAAAAAGTCCTAACTAAGATCAATAAAATCTTATCAACAAAGGTTTCTTGGCTATCTTGGCAAAATACCACAAGATTTCAACACCGGGGGTTTATAAGATGGCAGTGTCACTCTTACTAGATAGATGAGACAGGAGGCACAACCAGATAAGCCAATTCTACTTTAATATAAAGCTACATGAACAAAATCTTCCAAATCGGAAAATACAATTCTCCTGTCATCTCATTTGCAGCTTTAGAAACTAGGGGGGGTTCCTTCTGAGCGTCTTGCCCTTCCCATTATCCAGCTACAGGCTATGTTGTCTCTTATCTCCCTGTTTGCCTAAGTAGCATCTATTTGCCCTGTCTCCCAAGGTCTATCCCACATTCCATTACAAGCAGCAACCAAACTAAAAATGTTGGAAATCCCCGTGTTGAGAATATGCAAAACTAGTCCAACCTCCTGAAACCCAAAGAAAACAAGAGAGGCCAATCTTACTCAATTGAGAATAAACAAAGCAAAGTCAAAATAAAGTTTTATCACACTGAAGATCACTCGCTGAAAATAGGAGGACCAGAGAAGACTGGAGGGGTGGAGGGCGTTGGAGTGGAGGAGGAAAAAGAATCACCCAGGGATTCAGGCTACTTGAAAGAACGTCTCATCCCACTGGGATTGAACCGCCTCACCCATGCCGGCAAAGGAGGTGTGCTCTGGGCCCCATCGGCCAGGGTATTCTGGCTGGCAGGATCCAGGATAAAGTCCTTCTCTGCCATTGCACCTGCCCTGTGGGACATCTTGCTGCCTGGAGTGAGGTTAGCTCCAAACCTCCTGACCTGCCACAAGAGCTTAAAAACCTGGTTCTGGGAATTGGAGCTCCAATGGAGAGTCTTCACACTGCCCCCTTCTCATCCTACTCCCTCCCTCCCTCCCCATCATTGCAGTTAAGACTCAGTAACTAGGATCTTTATAATATTTTATTTATATCGCCTACGTTTTGTACATTTTTTTTTAATAAAGTAAGCCACCCAAAGTCACCCCACAGTAAGATGGATGGCCAATACATTTTACAAATAAAACTAAAAAAATAAACCCAAACCTTTCAGCAGCACTAGCAAAGCAGACCGGACATGTTGCAGTACACCCCGCTTTTTCACATTTCCGATATTTCTTCTCTGATATTTCTTCATCCTCCTCAGCTGCCTCTGCTGCCTTTTTCCTCACCTGATAGGAACATAGAGAACTTTGTGACTAAAGATGCTTGTGCGGTCACCCAGTCTGTTTTCCAGCACATGCTGACGATAGCCTGAATTTCTGCTGAACCCCTATTTGCAACCATCTGTATTTGTATGGAAATGCTGCATGAGTAGCTGGGCACAGAAGAAATATTTTTTAAAAAAAACTGTCAAGGTTTGGTAATGTTGTGTGCACAGCATGTCTTACTTTGAGTAAAGCAATAATAAAGAGCAGCGTAATAATCCAAAGATTATAACTAGTTCTTAGAGGGAAAAGGAGCCAAGCCCAAAAAAGCAGCATTCCAGAAGTCCCTTCAGAGTCTGATGACTGCAAAGCATATAAATCCTTCTATTCTCCACCATTATAATAATAAAAAAGCGTAATAATCCAAAGATTATAACTAGTTCTTAGAGCGAAAAGGAGCCAAGCCCAAAAAAGCAGCATTCCAGATGTCCCTTCGGAGTCTGATGACTGCAAAGCATATCAATCCTTCTGTTCTCCACCATTCAGTCAGAACTGGTTTCTTGGATGAGAAGTGAAATATTTTCAAAGGGGAAAAAAAGAAAGAAAGTCCAGTTGCCTTTTGAAAAGCATCTTTGGGTCAACCACAACATGGATGATTGAGAATCTCCATAGACAGCATTCCAGATAGGAAACAGCCCAGTCTGCAATTATAACGTTATTTATTTTAATGATGGGGGATGAGGGCTAGATATCTTTTTATGCTGTAAATTGCTTCAATATTCCAATTGAAAAGAAGCTTAATTTTTAAAAAGCATCACACAACAGGGACACTAAGATTCAAATGCTTACGTTCCAATGCACGGACACACTTTGAAGAAATAACTTTTAATAGGAGTCTCAGGTTCTTAAGCTCTGTTCAAACATTCAAGCCACCACAGAATCCAATATTTCCTCTTTCTGCTATGTGTTCAAAATGGACAGTAATTAATGTGTGTGTGTGTGTGTGTGTGTGTGTGTATATATATAGGTATATATAGGTATGCATATAGCATATATACTGTATACCAGTGTTTCTCAACCTTGACAATTTTAAGGCATGTGGACTTCAACTCCCAGAATTCCTCAGCCAGCATTGCTGGCTGTGGAATTCTGGGAGTTGAAGTCCACATGCCTTAAAATTGTCAAGGTTGAGAAACACTGCTGTGTACAGTATATATGTGTGTTATGTATGGGTATGGGTAGATATATAATTTTGAGAGTAGGCAACAGAATTTCATTTTTAATGTGTGCCAATGTGCTCACAGTAAAAAAAAATGACAATAAAGGTTATCTTATCTATCTTATTATATCTAATGCAAGGGTGGAGATGAAATAGTTTCTCTTGCCCCCCCCCCATCCATAATTGTTGCCTGGCCTTCTGCGCTCTGTTTATTTGGGAGATAATGGTCAGCAGCAAAGGATACATTGCTATCCATGCAATGTACAACCTTATGAACTCAGTGTTCTGAATCTACTACAAGCCTTCACTCTTCCAACAGCTGAATAGCAGGAGAGCCAGGCAACAGGTACATAGACAAATACAGAGGGGGGGGGGGGCAAGATGCATCGGAAATGCAAATGTATGCTCAATATAAAGATTTAACTGATTATCATTTCATTTATGTATTTAGAAAGACATACAGTACCTGCCTCCCTGAACTTCTCAATGGAAGGTTGTCAGGTGCTTGATCTAAAGCTGTGGCCTTTTTCTTCGTTCGGACTCTTCCACCTGACATGGTACTGAAGGGTTTAAAAAGAGAGGGGAGGGATATTAAGCAGTCTCCTTAAATGGAGAGTTTGAAGTGCCCTGCTGTGCTCCGTAGATAAAAGGCCATATTCGATCTTACTTAACGAGTACCATTCCAATAAATTGATCTGTCAACTGAACTAGGAAGTAGGAAACTAAATAATTTATATATAGGACCACAGCATACAAAACAAGGAGTAATCGTAACAAAGCTCCGCATTCCCACCCCTCAAAAGAATTAACATCCATGGATCAGTGATGGCGAACCTTTTAGAGACCAAGAACCCAAACTGAAACCCAAAACCCACTTATGTATCGTCGGGTGCTGGGCGGGCGTGGCCCATTGGGTGGATGTGGCCAATTGGGTGGCTGTGACCAATTGGGTGGGCGTGGCTGCAGTGGTAATGGCAGACTAGGTGGGACCGAAAAGTTCAATCAATCAATTCCAACTTTACGAGATCTTTTTTCCCCAGCAAGAAGTTGAAATTGATTGATTGAACCTTTTTTATTTTTTTTGCACATGGCGGCGGAGACCTAAAGCGAAAAGGTTTTATAAAACCCAGCTGAAGGCCTGGACTGGGGTGATGGCGTGTGTGCCCACAGAGAAGGCTCTGCATGCCACCTGTGGCACGCATGCCATAGGTTCGCTATCACGGGCCTAGATTCTGAAGGAAATCTCTGTTGTTTTGTAAAGGTCTTGGCAAAAAAAGAATGGTTCTTGAAGAAAATGAAAGCAGCTCCTTTATGGTCAACGTAAGGTTGGATCCACAAAAACGTATCTAAAAATTGTTGGAAAAATGCGTAAACTCTACATTTGAAAGGTTCCTCTGCTGAATTTGTTTTCATCTGCCCCACCTGTAATTCCCAGGAGATCCTTCTAGTAGCTCCCTATTTTTGTAAACCAAAACAGAAGCCCACAGATACTGCTTCTCTGCTTCTGGGATGGTGTTTTGGATCCCCTTCCCACTAAAATCCAACCAATCCCTGCTTTATTAGTTTAGAATGTATTAAAGGCAGAATTATTTAAGAAGGCCTCAGAATTATGAATGTTGCCATCTGTTTATTTATCTGTTTATATTTTTTACTGCTTTTTTGGCTTTTTATTGTGTTGTGTTGTGACTTTAATGTTACTTTGTGGTTGTTTATTTTAGACCTAGATGAGAAAATACTTCCACCCAAGCAATTGCAAGAAGAAATCCTGGTATGGCAACTTTTCATCCAGATCTTCCCATCAGGATAATCTGAGATACACCTAAGCTGATAAAATAACCCTCAGAAAGGAGAAATGGAAGCAATGGGGTTCCTCAAAGTTCTGTCTTGGGCCCACTGCTCTTCAATATCTTCATAAGGGGATTAGAAGGGGACAGACAACACCAAGCTGGGGGGAATTCCCAATACTTTGGAAGATACAAGTCAAGATTCAGAAGAATCTCAACAGACTGGAGCATTGGGTTCTATCCAACAGTTCAGTTCAGTGATACCCCATTTTATGACCTTTCTTGCCATAGTTAAGTGAATCACTGCAGTTGTTAAATTAGTAACACGGCTGTTAATTGAATCTGGCTTTCCCATTGTCTTTGCTTGTCAGAAGGTCACAAAAAGGGTATCACATGACCCAGGACACCGTGATTCAATTGCCAAGCATTTAAATTTTGATCACATGACCATGGAGATGCTGCAAGGGTCATAAGTGTGAAAAACGGTCATAAGTCACTTTTGTTCCATGCCATTGTAATTTCAAAAGATCACTAAATGAACTGTTGTAAATAAGAAAACGGGTTGCAGCTGCACGAGAAAGAAGAAAATTACGGTTCTCAGAAGTTTCATAATAACAAAGGGCAGCTTTCTGTTTACCTAGAAATCCAAGAACCCAACTTTCAGATGATGTAAGTCAAATCAATCTGTAATAATACAAAAGAGAAACAAAGCATTGTAAACACAAACGAAAAAGTGGCATAAACACCACTGGATCCTCTTTCTCTGTGGAAGTCTCACTCCTCTCAATTCCTCTTTTCTGCAAGGAGGAGAAATACCACATCCATTTCAGATCAGAACAAAAAAGCTTTTAGTCAATCATCTGCCTTGATAAATTCTAAGGGAAGCGCCTCTTAGAATCCCCTCAATTCAACACTTCAGTGTCTCCAAGGAGACAAAAAACCCTGCCTGGAAATCTTACCCTCTGACGAGCTTTGTAGAGGTTTACATATATATATATATGTAAACCTCTACAATGCCTTAATATATATATATATATATTTAATTCCACCTTGCCCATTTTGCTGAAAAGGCGCTCTGCCCATGGCTCGGAGACGAGATGCAGTGTGTGTGCGGGGAGGGGGGAGCAGGGGGTGTTAACAAGAAAGACCGCTGCGCCCCGGCACTGAAATTACTCTCCAGGGCTAAGTCCCCGGCTGGCGTCCCTTTCAAAATTCGGCCTCTAGAAAGCAAGAAGTAACCCTTTATTGCACAAATGTCCCCGATCCGCGCAAGCACACATTTTTTGCAACAAGAGGATTCCTCGGCGGAGGGCATGCAGCGTGGGGGCGGGGGGGGGGAGAAGAGACCGCGGGTCTAAGAAAGGCAAAAGACCCCCAGGCCCACCTTAACGTTTACCCCCCACCCCCCCACCCCAAGAGGGAACGGACGCCCGGCCCCACGCTTACCCCCGGCCAGCCCTTCCCCGCTGGCCGACCCAGCACCAGCTCCACCGCAGCTGCTTCCGCTGGCCTGAGCGCGGGGCGTGTTGGGCGAGGGGAGGAGACAATGTTGCAAGCCTCTCGCTTCCTCTCTTCTCCGCACGTGCGCGCGCGCGCGCGCGCGCGAGCGCAGCCCGGGAATACAGCCGCGCGCAGTCCAGCCGCTGCGCCTCCGCAGGAGCCGGGAGTTGAGAGCTTCGCCTGTTGCCGCCTCGTCCCCGCCGTTACTCTTCGCACAGGTTGCTGGTTTGCTGTTGTTTTTGTAGGTTTCGGGTCCAAGGGAGGGGGTTCTTGGTGCTCTCTGAGCTTGGTGGTTTTCCTGCAGACGTTTCATTACCAAACTGGGTAACATCATCAGAGTTACTAGGACAGTGGTTCTCAACCTTTTTAATGCCGCGACCCCAACCGGTCGTAAGTTGAGGACTAAACCGATCGTAACTCGAGGACTAAACCAGTCGTAAGTTGAGGACTAAACCGGTCGTAAGTCGAGGACTACCCAACCGGTCGTAAGTTGAGGACTTTCCCTGCCTGGGAGCGCCGCGCATGCATGGTTCCGCCCCCTGCGCCGGCCGAGGCGTAGCTGGCAAGCGGCAGAGACGGAGCAGGCCGACCACCAGCTGGCCCAGCCCAAGGGAGGTAAGGCACCCGCCGGAAAAGGGGGAAAAAATGGCGGGCAAAAAAAATGGCGGACAGCCTTGCTTGGCGACCCCCGTGAAATGGTCGATTGACCCCAAATGGGGTCCCGACCCACAGGTTGAGAACCACTGTACTAGGAGAATGAAGTCAGAGGGCAGACCATCAAATCCCAACCAAGCAGCAATGCCCATTTATTTCTGCTTAGCTTTATAGCCCTGGTTTCTTCCCATTGTAGGAACACCAGGATAGTGTTCAGGATAGACCAGAGGTCCCCAAGCTTTTGGGCACCAGGGACCAGTTCCATGGAGAGAGATTTTTCCGTGGACCGGAGTGCGTGGTTTTGTGTGCTGGGGCTTTGCTTGTTTGTGCGGACCGGTTGCTGGCATGCCGCAGCCCAGTATTGGTCCACGGACTGGGTGTTGGGGACCCCTGGGATAGAACATGGAGATTCTCAATCATCCTGGTCAGGGTTGTGTAATGGTGCTTTTCAAAGAGGCAACTGGTCTTCTCTTGGTTTTTTTCCTTGAAAGCGTTTCGCTTCTCATCCAAGTTCTGAACTGAAGAACCAAAGAAGCTTTTTGGATGAAAAACGAAATATTTTTAAGGAAAAAAGACAAAGTCCAGTTGCCTTTTGGAAAAGTACCTTTGGGACCCGGGATAGTTGATATAAAATGTATGATAATAGTAAAATCAATGCAGTACACAATCGAAATTAAAAACTGATGTATTTTCATCTTAATGTGTGGCTGCATCTGATTGATCTTGGCCGAAGTTCAACAGGGTGAGTATTTGAATGGGCAATCACCAAAAGATTTTAGAAAAGTAGGATAACAAAATGGCTTGGAGAAAAGCAATAGCAACAACTTCCCTAATTTGCTAAGAAACTATACCGAAGTTTCAATGGAGTCTTCAGGAATTCAGATCCACTCAAGTAAGTTTATGCTGGCTTGAATTGATTTAAATCCGGAGACTGCAAGTTTACTCACTTTAAGCACTCAGTTTTACTTTTGAGTAGAAAGAGATTCAACTGTAGTAACATTATAACTTAAATGCAGATTGCAGTTTTAAAACTTTTTAGAAATGGTTAATGGACCAATAAAACATCTAACAGCAGAAAAACAACAATCTGAAGATCAGAGGGTATATTTTAATTTGCTGAAAAAAGTATTTTAATTTGCTGAAAAAAGTAGCATTTGAAAAGAAGTTTAACATCTTCTCCAAAACTAAAGAAAAAAGACCTCTAGAAATGTTTTAAATAATGGACAGAATCACACAGATATTCTGTTTTTCAGATATTCTGTTCTACAAAAAACAGGGCTTTTTTTGTCATAGAATGCCCAGAACAGAGTTCCGGCACCTTTTTTTGGATGGAACCTTGTAGGGTAGGCAAGGCAGGTTGTATGACGTCTGTGAGTTCCGGCACCTTTTTTTTTTTTTTTTTTTTTTAGAAAAAAAGCACTGACAAAAACCATTGAAGGCCTGCCAAGGTTTTGAAACAAGCCCAGTGAACTTTCGCCACATTGTTCTATTTGAACTTTCTGAATATTGTAAAAGAACAATCCTGCATCAGCTGGGACGTTAAATTAGAAAAACACCCAGGAAAATAGTGGCTGACATCAATCTCCTTAATGTTGGTTGGGAAAATACATCTTTAATATATTGGAAGTAGGAAACTGAAATTGAAAATTGGGCATTAGGTATGGTGGAAATGTACTTTAAAAAAAATCAGGAAATTGTGAAGGAGTTAATGAATTACTTGGAGCTTTCACTATTAAAATGAGCACGGAGAATCAATCACATTTTGAATCAATTTAGATTTTGGATACTAGAATTTGTTGTGGGTTTGGTAGCATTTTTTGTAACACATTTGGGATGCTGAAGTCTTTCTAACATGATTGCAACTCAAGAGAATGTTATCCTGCCCTTTCCCTGTTGCATAGACATTCATTAACATAACCGTAAAGCATGCTGTTTTTTCCCCTTTCCTCCCTTCCTCTCTCACACACATTACTTTCATTCATTCAGGAAATCGGCAATCCTGTACATCATTGAATCTATGCTATGGAATGAATGAGGAGGAAAGCCAAATATAATTCTTTAAATAGCTATTTCTGCAAATAACAGTCTCTATGTATGTCACAAAATGTTATTTTAAAAATGATTTTTAGCTTGAGGATGCAAAACCCATTATCTTATGAATGTAGACAAAGGTTTTTAAAAGAATGTTAACAATTCACAGATAGTTTTTGAATATCTCATACTGAACAAAGGTTGCCTAGACCATGGAAAATCCCTCCAGCTCCTCTAGAAATGAAGATTGTGATGATCCAAAGTTACAATGGGATCGAGTGATGACTGGAAACGAATGGCTAAACTGTTGGGATACAAACAATATTGGATTTCATAATAAAGAAGAGCATCGGTAAGTATTCTGCTAGCCAAGGAGTCCTCATCAGTTTCAACCTGATGGTCACTTAAAAAAAACATTGCCACTTTGCAAAATGTCTTAAGAGCGGCCTGGCCCATTCACAATATAGCTGCCAAGGGACATATGACCTCTTTTGAAATCCCTGTTCATACTTTACCACCTTTGCTTTTGACTGAGCTGCAGTCGCCAATTACCTTTATTGAACCCTTTTGGGCTCAGAGATATTCTTGAAATAAAAGTGATACTGTAGCTTGTATTTTACTGTAGCATGTTCGCTTCTGTTTATTACATTTTTATACAGTGGTACCACAGTACTCATCGTTCATTGGTTTGGGAGGTGCAATGAGTACTAACAACTATGAATACCAAACAATTTTTCCCATAAGGAATAATATAGTGGGTCACAAGGCAGCCAACACCAACAAATTCTAGCTTGAGTACCCAACAAATGATGAGTACCAGGACAAGATTTTCACGTCAGAATGCATTGAGTATCAAATTCAATGAATTTCAAAGCAGTTGAATACCAAAGTACCACTGTATATGGTATGGAAGAGTCTACAGACATTCCTGAGCAACACCTTGGTATAAGGTACTAGTACCATATAACAATGTGTTTTAGGGCAGGGTTTTTTTTTTGCCTTTTTCCATCTCTCCCTCTGTATCACAAAAGACTTATTTACACTCATAGCCATGGAAATATATTTTGAGGACTATTAATTCAGGAGAGTTAATTAATTTTGCTTTGCAGAATCATAGAATGAATTCTAATTCACTTATAGAAAGAGATATTATTATTATTATTATTATTATTAACATGAATAATCTATAGTTAGATTCACAATCTAAGATTGGTGGAAATAATTCAAATACTAACCAAGAATCTAAGAATTCTTAAGGTAGCATCTAAGAATATAGACAGTTCCAAGCAGGGTAGGGTTTTTATGTGTTCAGGTCTGATAAATTCAGTATTTCCAGATATCAAGGAAATCCTTTAGGTATTTCTCCAAGGATTCCAATCATGATTGGTATAACAATGGATTTCTTTTCCCCTAAGCCAGGAGTGTCAAACTGCCGGCCCATGGGCCAGATGCATCATGCCAAAACTGTGCTCACCCCATTACCGGCAATGGAAAAAAAGTCACGACACGTCGCGACACGTCACGTGACGTTGCGAGTTTGACACCCTTGCCCTAAGCATTCAACTTTGATCTGCAAGTTCTGATATATTTTGTAATTTTTCCAGTTGTTTTTCCTTAATCCTAGCATTGTCCGGAATAGCAACATCAATGAACCAGACTATCTTCTTTTCAACAGCTGTTATATCAAGGCTGTTATGAACAAAATGCCTGTTTGTTTGGATCTTAAAATCCCATAAGATGTTAACCTGCTCATTTTCCAAACCTTCTGAACTTGATGGTCCCAATAATTTTATTCCAATCCATACCTCTGGCAAAAGTTTCCAATGAATAATTCTGGCAACTCAAACACGATGCTGCTTATAGTCTGTAAAACTTGGCTTCAGCCCACTGATCAAATGGTCAATTCATTCATACTTTTTACTACAAAGCTGACATTGTTTGTTACATATTGAATTTTCCCCTTCATGCAATTAGTTGGCAAAGCTTGTTCTTGAGCTGGTAAAATAAAGCCTTCAGTTTCTTTAAGACTCTTGATCTTAACCAATTCTGTGTGGGTTTTTTAATCATTTTTTTCCTATATCCTTCAAATATTGACCATATATTTGCTTGTTCTTCTAATTAACCAATTGCAATTGGGTTTTTTTTCTATATTCGGCCTTTACTTTTGTTTTCAAGAGCTTTCCTTGCTTGATTGCCTTCAGCAAGAGTCCTTAGCTTTTCTTAATGTAGTCCTTCAGGCCATGCTAAAGAAAGCTCAGTATTTAAATTGGTGTTTTCCAAATTATTAATCGATTCTATAAGAAGCTGAGTGTGAAGATCAGTTACTTTATATTCTTTTTAAAAAATAACATTTTCTTTTCTTTCCCCCCCCCCTCCAGATTCCTGAAGAAACACCTGGATATTTTTCTCAACGGCAGGAAGGAATTAAGAATATTTTTTCCACTTTGTGGGAAAGCTGTTGAAATGAAATGGTAAATGAATCATTAGATCATTTCAGTTTTATCTAGATTTTGTTATACTACTTCATGAGTATAAACAAATAACAACTAATAAAACATGGGGGGGGGAGAGATTGGGTAATTTTGCTGAGACCTTCATGTATTTTCAGTTGTGTGATATTCTCCTTCACTGTTGTTGTTGTTAGTTGCGAAGTCGTGTCTGACCCATCGCGACCCCATGGACAACGTTCCTCCAGGTCTTCCTGTCCTCTACCATCTTCTGCAGTCCATTTAAGCTCACACATACTGCTTCAGTGCCTCCATCCTGCCACCTCATTCTCTGTCATTCCCTTCTTCTATTGCCCTCAATCTTTCCCAGTCTCCTTCACTAGGCAAACTTAATCCCTGCACTATGGTACCTTGGTACTCCACTGCTTTGAAACTCATCGAATTTGGCACTCAGTGCATTTTGACATGAAAATTTTGTCCCAGTACTCATCGTTCATTTAGTACTCAATGCACAAACTAGAACTTGTTGGTGTCAGCTGCCTTGTGACTCACTACATTATTTCTTATGGGGAAAAAATTTGTTTGGTGCCCCTCGTTTTTGGTATTCATCGTGCCTCCTGGAACCAATTAATTATGAGTATCAAGGTACCATTATATTTCAAAATCTGCATCTTACTAAGTCATTCTTCTCAAGCCAAAAAATGAGGCAGCTTTCTTCAACCTGCCATTGTCCAAAGCTTTGGGCTGTAGCATCCATCATCCACAAACTTAATAGGCCAGCTGGAACACATGGAGCTGGAATCCAAAACATCTGAAGGCTGTCTGGTTGTGAATATGGATTAGGATTTAAATAATTTAATCTTAAATCCAATTTAAAATGTCTTTATAACGTAATCAATTTATTGAGATATGTTATTCACAACATTAATTCATGCCAGTATCAAAATGATTTTTCTACATTTATTTGTTTGATAGTCATGAAAGGAATTAATGTAATTTGGGCTGTGTCTCGTTTTGAACAGAATGGGGAGAGAGGAATCTCATTCATTACATCAGTACACTGATAATTTATGATGCTGTGTTTTGTCAAATGTTCCCAGTTTATCAAGGGTCCACCATCTGAGTGAATTTAATCAATGTGGAAATAAACTTTTAAAATGTAAGTTAATAATGTAGGCCAGTTTTATATTTAAGGCAAATGCTCTAATCCTCCACACATCTACAGCTTGATATTCCAATTTTATTACATCACTATTGGGAAAAAAAAAGGGGAGGAAAGCATTTTATGCTTTTAATTTAATGGGGGGGGGGGAAATCCCCATGATATTTAGCAAGTTAAAAAGTCTTACAAAAAAACTAGAGAAGCAAAGTGGAACAAAGCATTCAGTGCTGCTTCTTACCATTCCATTGCATTGTGCTTCAGTTTCTTCAGTCCAAAGTTTTATTTGCTTTTTTAAAAAATACAACTTTCTACAGATAACATTTTGATTGTTACAATGTGCAGTTGCCCACTAAAACCAAGAGGACTTTGATCTATCTTCTTTTATTGTAAAAAAAAAAATCACCTCAATAACATATGAGTAAACATGGCATATTTTATTGTTCTGTATAGGTTAGCTGACATGGGACATCATGTGGTTGGTGTGGAAATTAGTGAAATTGCATTGAAGGACTTTTTCACAGAACAAAATCTTTCATTTTCAGAAGAAATAGTTCTAGAAATCCCTGGAGCTAAATTACTGAAAGTATGTATTGAACCCTATATTTTCTTTGTAGAAATGTAGTTTATTGGTGTAGCTAAGCCTAAAAGTTTATCAGTGGCCCAAGAGAGATATATCCCTGGTTTATTGATTTAAAATATGGATCCTTGCAAACCATGAATTAAAAAATAATCACAATGAGGACTGGGCATCATTAAAATACATTTAATGAAATAATGATATTTATTATTCCAAAGGTAGTATAGTAAGTATTTCAGAGCAGTAGGGTATTAATAATGAAAGTGAAATTAAAATCTGTAATCATTATTGAAAGTATAGAATTTCTTGATGATAGACGTGAACTCCTTGATGAAAACTGAAAAATTTATCCCTGTTTCTCCTTTTGAAGTTCCTTTATTTAAGCTGAAATGTAAATAAACACTTGGCATGTTCAAGGCTAGATACTTCACTGCTTTTAAGCATTATATACAATATTTACATACAAACATTTATATATATATTAAAAGTTCCTCTTAAGTGAAAATTAAAACATGTTATTGCTTTAATTACGTTCATGCTGAATTATTTAATGCTTAATTTTGTTTTATGCCTATAGAAACAGTATAGCATTACCAGTAAGAAAATACAACTAATAATAAAAAAGATAGAATGTTTAGATGATAAAAATGTTAATTACTTTTTTGTTGCTTTATCTTTTTTTTAAAAAGTTCATTTATTTTTCATTGTAGTGCACATCTCTGAATATTTCTCTGTATTGCTGCAGTTTATATGACTTGACCAGGTAAGAAGAAATTAATACTGAGTCTTTCCACACATTTAGCATATTTGATGGCTTTCAACTCCACCTGTAATGCACCATAGGTAACATCTATGGCAGGGGTAGGCAACCTTGGCTCTTTTATGACTCGTGGACTTCAACTATCAGAATTCCTGAGCCAGCCATGGCTCAGGAATTCTGGGAGTTGAAGTCCATGAGTCATAAAAGAGCCAAGGTTGCCTACCCCTGATCTATGGGAAATCTTACTCTGGCTCAGGTACGTATATGATGGGTAATGAGCTTTTCATGCCATGAAAATAGACATCGGCTGAGCTCACACATCATGCTAATATTTGATAAATGGGCTAGATTATATATAATACAAAACCAGGGATCAATCATCTTAGGGATTCAGCATTGTGACATACTGTAATACAGGTAGCCCTCAACTTACGACTACAATTGAGCCCAAACTTTTTGTCGCTAAGTGAAACATTTGTTAAGTGAATTTTGCACCATTTTACAATTTTTCTTGCTACAGTTGTTAAGTGAATCACTGCATAGTTGAGTTATTAAGTTACTGTAGTAACACGGTTGTTAAGTGAATCCGGCTTCCCCGTTGACTTTGCTTGTAAAACAGTCTCAAAAGGTGATCACATGACCCGGGGACACTGCAACCGTCATAAATATGAGTCAGTTGCCAAAGCATCTGAATTTTGATCATATGGCCATGGGAATGTTGCAGTGGTTGTAAGTGTGAAAAACAATCATAAGTCACTTTTTTCAGTGCCGTTGTAACTTTCAGTGGTCACTAAATGAACTGCTGTAAGTCGAGGACTACACGTATTGTGTAATTGCACAGGTCTCTGAAATGATTTTAAAATATTTTAAAATGGCCCCAAACTCACTAGTTCATCAAATCGCCTGATATTTTATTCCTTGTATCATAAGGTCTCATGCAAGAATATTGACATTTTATAAGATCTAGTGATCTTAGCAGAGTTTGGGAATTCGTAAGAAACCTTAGTGAGGACTTCCTGGATGACAATTGGAGTTCTCTAAGTGCTATGGCATTTGTCATGATGTGTTTTGGTTCATAAAATATCCTAAGTCAGAATGAACACATCATATTATAGCCTAGCATTATGTGCAATTGAAGCAATTATATCAATTCATTTTCTGATCCTTGGCTCATACTAAGCATATTGCAATAAAATACATTCTCCCTAGTTCTGTAAAACATTCTGCATCTCTATCAAAGCTGTATCTTTAAGCTGTTTCTTGCTCGAGTGGATTTTAAAACCATTGTCTTCTGTGTGTTGGGTTTTTTTTTTGTTTTTTTTTGTATGCAACATTGCTTTTCTGGTATGACTAAAATTAGTACTTACTAAGTTTGATGTGATTTTTTCCCCTTTCTCTCCCTGTAGCTCTGTGACTGGTCATTTTGATGGGATTTGGGACAGAGGTTCTCTAGTAGCTGTTAACCCTTCTGAGAGAGAACGGTCAGTAACTGGGAACTGCATTTTATGTTCATATCAGGAACTACAGTGTTGCTTGTTGAGGCTTTGGGTGCCAAGGAAATTGCTCTTTCTCCCTGAGTGATTAACTTGTTTCAGTCGTTCTAGTACTGGGGATACCTTTCCTGAGTAACTTTTGCACAATTAGATGAAATAATTATAGGGATACATGCCATGACACGGTCATTACATTTAAATCACAAGTACGCTGTAAGGTGTGGTTAGGCTTGAATGACAGCCCTTGACAGCAGTACTTTCTCTTCTCACAACTCCTGGTGTAGCATTGCCCTAATAGGAGATGCAATGCAGCAAGTTAGTGCAATGGATGAGAGACCCATCAAGACTTTGCTGGTGCATATAACTGTTTGCTTCAGGGTTGATTTTACACCAGAACACCTTGGTATCCAAAATAGTTCTCTACAGTTCCTTGACACTTTTCTCCATAATTGTTTCCTTATCCTTTTAGCCCCTATATTGCATATTGCTCACATCTGGACTTTTGGAGTGTTTGGCTTTTTGAATTTAATTCTTAACTACCTTGGATGATGTTGCTTGCTTCTAGAGATTTTGATTGATTTATCCAAACTGATCTGTGCTTTCTCTGGACAGTGCTACTTGTCTTTCATTGCACATGGATCTACTAACTATGACATAAGCAGGGGTTTAAACATATATATTGTGTGTATGTAAAACCAAACAAAACATGCTGTGTTATAGCACACAAACCCAGCCAGTATAAAGCCTGAACCTGAAAATTTAAATAACACCCTGCTTCTTTTTCCCTACACACACACACACACACACACACACACACACACACACACACACACACATATATACTGCTCACAAAAATAAAGGGAACGCAAACCCCTTCAGTTCCATGGTAAAATGTTCCCTTTATTTTTTTGAGCAGTATATATTGGTGAGATCCAGTGTGTTGTTGCAATTAATGTGCCTTAAGTGTGCCACAATATGTATTAATGTGCCACAACTTAACCTCACAGGATTGTTGTGGAGATAAAATGAACACTCTCAGGAAAAGGAAAAGGAAGCAGCAACAGCTGTGTTATTTCACACTCCATGTGAACACTGCAACATAGTTTTGGCTTAGCATAATTATAGGAAATAAACCTTTGCAGAAAGTCAGCTATGCTTTAGCATCATTAGCAAGACAACTGTCTGCATCAACCCCAATTGTGACTTTAAAAGGTTTAAGAATCATAGCTTATCGTGTTATGTGAATCCAACTTTTCTCATGTTCCACTTTTTCTATTCCTTCTTTGTAATAAAATATCAGTTTTCCCCAGTATGTGTTTCTTGTCCTTTCCTTTTAGCTATGTCCAGTTGATACTATCACTAATGAACAGCATGTGTCGCTGTCTTCTAGTTACTTTGTTGTATGATGTAAAGAAACACAAAGGTAAGATATTGGGACTAAAGCCTCAGCTGGATATTGGGAAAATCTTACAATGATTTACATCCTTTGTAACTGGAAGTAAGCTCTTAAGATTAATATGGCATTGGTCTGGCATGATTAGAGGTCAGGCACAGCAAGTCTAAATAGATAGGGTCCTTCAGTGAACATCAATTAAATTCCTTTCTAATACTTTCCAATGCTTTTATGGTATTTATTCAATGATATGCATCTTTTTCATGGCTTTAGCTTTTAAACTAGTCAACCATGATAATTTATTTTTAAGAAATCTATTTACAGATACAATTTACTGCAAGATATGATTACAACAGACCAGATTATTAATGCATAAGAATATAATATAATGAATAATCAAAATATTCATGACTCTCTAGGGCAGGCATGTCAAACATGCGGCCCACGGGCCGGATGCGGCCCACACAGGCCACACCCACCCCGGCCCCACAAAGGCAAAACAAGTCCTGATATGTCACGATACGGCCCATGATGCGATAGGATTTGACAGCCCAGCTCTAGAGTATGGCAATAGCAAATCAGGTTTTTTAAATCTACTATTCAGTATTCTAGGAATCTGCCATAATTTTTATAACATTCAGTTCAGAACTAAAACTGGAGTACAGTTTTAGATATCAAGAGAAAGCCATTGCATAAGGTTTCTCAAGTGACTGTCTTTTTTCCCCTCACATTTCTATTGCCATTCACCTATTTTTTGAAATATAAATGGACTGATACAGACTGAACTGACATTAAACTAAGTAAATCCCTGAATTCTCATTTATTAAAAGGGAACATTTAGGGCTTTGGCTGGGTTTTCTTTCTGAATTTCTAACTTCCATCTTTTCTTTTGTAGGTCCACCGTTCTATGTTTCTGATTCAGACGTGAAAAGTTTATTTGGTGAGTCAGCGAAAAGAAGCTTTAACCTTTGCCAAATGTACTTTACATGGCACCTGCCTCTTCAGGAAAGAAAATGCTTATTTTTGTAAACTAAGAGGAAGCAGAGCCATGTCAGCTGACCCCCAAACCAGTACTGTAATATGGTACTTGGGGAAGGGGGTGCTATTACATCCAAATGCAGAGGATAAATATCAATGACCTCAATCTATTTCTGCCAAATTTTTGCGCTAGAAAAAAAAAATAAACTTGAATCTGAACATCTAGCAAATGGATACCATATCCTTCCAGTTCAAGGTTACTTTCCATGCTGAGTTCTAGTAATTCAATCTAGATTCTTGGATTTATTCTGACTCTTTTTAGATCCCAGTGTCATACTATAAATCTAACATCCTTTGTGTTCACCTTTCCTAATTTGGACAAAATCTACTTTGCAGATCTAGGACAGGGACATTTTCTTTTTGCCTCAATTTGTATCCTGTTATCTGGGCTGTGCCAATGGAAATGACTCATTTCTCTGCACTGCTTCAAGCTAGTTGGATCTAGAGTGACGCCAGTAGAAAGAATTCTTGTTGCCAGGGCCTTGTGCTTCCAGAAGGCTGTATAAAGAATGCCTCTTATTTCTGCTAGCCTTATGACAATATGCCTCATGACATATTGAGCAAAGCTTTGTGAGAACAGCACGTGGGAAGTTGGAAGTGGGCGTATGGCAGCAAACATGGTACATACGAGATTAGAACAAAACGGAACAACAGAGTTGGAAGGGACCTTGGAGATCTCCTAGTCCAACCCCCTGTTCAGGCAGAAGACCCTATACCATTTCAGACAAATAGGTAGCTGTCCAGTCTCTTCTTAAAAACCTACAGTGATGGAGCACCCACAACTTCTGAAGGCAATTCCACTGATTAATTGAGATGGTGCAACTCCTACTACTAGTGTGTATGTTAAAATACTGGGCGAGTCCTTGTTGTGGCATGAATTTTGAGAGACTGGCCCAGGTTTTTTGCATGCATAGTGTTAAGAGAAGCACAGCATTGTTTTTAAATTCTCATTTCTCGTGCAATACTCTTGTTTTAATTGGAAAATGCATTCCACTTATGGAGGGGCTGTCCCTTGTTGGTAGGCTACCTCTGGGTTCAATTTTTTGCAAGAATAACATCTCAGTATAAATGCACATAATTGTATTCTTACTTCCGCCATTATTTACTATGGCTGCCTAGCTGCATTCATTGTCTTTTTTTTTTAGTTCAAAAGCATGCAGAGGAAATAGCTTGACCATCATACACCATATTACAAAACCTATCAACAACCTCCCCATTAAAGCATCAGATAAGAGTACATTAAAGTGATTAAAACAGATTTTATCATAGCAGCGTATAAACTTAGGGATGCTATTTTTGAGAGATATTAAAAAATAAGCACTTTTTTCCTATATAAGGCATTTATAATATGTAACAGAGGAAGGGGAAATAATAGTTTGCACAAAACCCAAAGGGTAATGATTGTTGTCAAAACCATTGAAAGTTTTTTTCTCTTTCCTTCCAGGAAAAGACTGCGATATTCAATGTCTTGAAAAAGTCTATGGTTTGGAAGAGCGACATAAGAAGTGGGGTTTAGATTATTTATGGGAGGTTTTATACTTGGTCACATTGAAAGAACCGAGATGACTCCTAGACCTTCCCCTCAGAGGATGAGGAGAGAACCACTTGGTTGCCAGACACCATAATGTTTCTGGTCTGAGGATCAATCATTCTTGAGATACTTTCTTCTATTATCAATATCTCTCAGAATAATTTTCTTGAAATTTGCCTTTGCAAATAAACCTACATTGTTAAAATGGAATACCAAGAGTTACATCAGGACCTGTGCTTTCTCCCCATTTTTCCTATCTATTGGGTTCATCCTAATAATCAGCATTATCCTGAGCTAAATAAATACATAACATTATGCAATATTGACTTTGCTGGAAAAGGTTACTTGGCTGTAGGATGCTTAGTAAAATGTCTACTGGAGGCCTTCTGTTGCATTGTGTGTTTGCTGCCTTTTGTAGTATTTCTATTTGGTCCACCCTCTGATGTATGGCACACAGTTTTTCTCTTATATGAGGTAAAGACTTCTATATAAGGCTGTATAAGGTAAAAACCTCACCCAAGTCAAGCTTAAAATTGGATGACTCCATGGTTGTGTATGTGTAGTTTTTGTGACAAGGATATGGAAGAGATTCCGCACAGTGGCTTTTCAAGATTTTTCTTTTTTTTCAAACACCATTGGGAGATCTTGGTGATCTCTTACGCAAGGATCAGCAAAGATCAGCTTTGTGCTGGCATCTGCTTTGAGGAACAAGTACAGCCAGGCAATCTGAGGCAGGAAGAGAATGTGCCAACATGAAATTCCAGAAGTCAAAATGATTGAATTATTAACCAGTTCCTACAGATTGGGGGTTTTTTTTCCCTGCAGGCAGTACTATTGCTGATATATTTTCAAGCAGCGGTAGGCATGCCAAACGTTTGACCTTGTTTAGGAGAATGAGTCATTTCCCATGGTAAGAAATCACTAACTGGGTGAGGGAGAGATAAATAATAAATTATTGCCAAGGCTTAGGAGACATTCAATTCCAGTAACTTCTGCTGATATCATCCTGCTTGGCTACTATCAGCCTGTCAGTTACACCAAGCTGTCTGGAAAAAGAGCGCACAATATATCAGAAGCTGGGTCATACTTTATGGGCAATTCTATTTGTGATGGGTACAGTCCACAGCTAACATGTAGGCTTGGTTTTGTTTTTTTACCCATTGTTTATTTGAAAAGTATTAGTTTATGAAAGATTTCCAGCAAATGAGACCTGCTCACCTGTTTATAATCTGAAAAGCACGATATAAAAAATTTATATTTTTATAAATATATAAAAGTATATATTTTTATACTTTTCAAATACGAGATACAAAGAAGAAAACAAATGTGAGCATTGGGGTTTTTCTTAAATATTATTGAAATATAAAATACAAATGGAAATAAGGATTAAAGGGGAAAGAAGTGTGAGATGAAAAGAAGAAGGAAAAAAAAAGCAGTGACTTCTGACTCCACTGCAGTAGAATAGAAAATACAGTTATGGCCTTCCCTTTTTGCTTTATATTTCTGATAGATATAAGCCAGATTCACTTAACAACTGTGACAAGAAAGGTTGTAAAATGGGGCAGAACTCACTTAACTGTCTTGCTTAGCAATGGAAATTTTGGCTCAACTGTCGTTAAGTAGAGGACTACCTATTCTCTACGGTAGCCTCAAATCAGAGTCTCACAGTACCTTTTAAAACAGATCTTTATTATAAGGCAGTGATGGCGAACCTTTTAGAGCCCGAGTGCCCAAACTGCAACCCAAAACCCACTTATTTAGTGCCAGGTGGGCGTGGCCCACTGGGTGGGCGTTGCTGTGGTCATGGCAGACTGGGTGGGTGTGGCCAAGGTGGGCATGGTCACCTTGATGTTGCTCGTGGGGAGGGACGCCTGTGGGGGCCGGGCAGGGTTGGGGGAGATCCAGGGGGTCTCTGGCAGGTAGGGTGGTGAGCAGGAGGCTCGTCCTGCGGGGTGAGGTGAGGCAGGGCGGAGGTGCCATTGTCACAGGGCAAGGCGAGGCAGGGGCCAGGGCAGCTGCTGCCCGACACCATCGGCCTCCGCACACAGAAGCCAGCAAGCGCATGGGGGCCGACAGTGTCTTGTCAGCAGCCACAGCCTGCCGGCCCCTCAACCAGCGCACTCTGGGGCTCCGCAGCCCACCACCAGCAGCTCAGAGAAGTGCCACCTCTGTTCGCCACCACTGTTATAAGGCATAAACGTTTGGCACATCTGATGAAGTCGGGTAGAGTTCACAAAACCTTTATGCCTTATAATAAAGTTAGGGTTTTTTTTAAAAAACAATGCTGCTAGACTGGATATGAATATGATCTTTACTCTGAAGTCTTAAGTGTTAGGAAACATTTGCTCCCCTTGCTTTATTTCAGGAAACAATAATAGAGAAATGACAAAAAATACACAGAAGTGATGTTCTGATCTTCAATTAAAAACAAATGCAGTATAAGCCCATGCCAGTTATAGGCACTTGTGCATGGGGAAGATGTTTCACAGCTGGGGTTCTTCCCTCTTTAGTCAATTTATGGGGCATCTACTGTAGGCAGCTTCTTACTTAGCTGCGGCTATGGCCTTTGCCATCTTTTCCATTAGGAATGGAGACTCGGTTTTGTGTTAAGGTATCGTGAATGGATTTCACCCAGAGAAGAAGGAAAGGTTTTGCTTATATACTGCCGTCTTATCATTATTGCATCTTTGATTATGACATCGGGTCATCGGATACATAGCGGGTAATTGGTTATAGCAGGGGTCCCCAACCCCCATTCTGTGGACTAGCGCCAGGCCAGGCAAACAAGTGAAGCTCCGTTCATAGCATGCAGGCAGCATGTAAAACCCCCCCCCCCTTCGATCTGCGGAAAAAATCTTCTCCACGGAACTGGTCGCTGGTGCCCAAAAGGTGGGGTGGGTGCTGGGTTATAGTACTCTGTTCTGCCCCAATGTGGTCCCCATAAGAGATCTTGGAATGTCAGATTCAGGGATCTATTGCAACTTAGGGGTGAATATAGCCAAGTAACAGGAGACGACCACAATGGCAGCTTCTGTTACAGTGGTAAGTCTACTACATCCACAACAACCTGCCATGCTGAATGGATAGTAAATTGAGCTGCACATTGCCAAATCTTTCTTGTCCTCTAGAATTAGCCACTGGAAATACCAGAATGGGAAAATCAATATTATGCCATCAAGAATAAAAAAATAGTTGCCTGTTTTAATCTAAAATGCAGTGAGAGATTATTGCTTCCTAGCCTGTTCCTCTCTCCCTAAAAGGCACAATGGGTGCATTGTAAATGTGTCCTTACAAAAGAAGACTATTAAACCAATTATTCTGTATATCAGAATATTGATAACATTCATTCACTGAATTGTCTTTCTACCTGATCTGTTACATAAAGGAATCCAGAGCAGCAGTTTCACTGATCTCGGTCTTTGAGATTTTTTTTTCTAGAAGTCTTCACTACATGGGGACATGATGGCATTTAATCATAGGTCAGGATAATGATTCAGAATTGACTATGTAGCAGATATCCAGCAGACAGAAATAGCTAGAAGGGTAGAAAATTGGTTGAAAAATTGACATTGCTGACTGATATAGGGAAATTTGAGCCCACTTATTCTCAGATCAAGGTGGTTCTGCAGAACCCAGACCCTGGAACCAGACTGTCTTTCTAAGTAATGGTATGTGGGAAAGACCTTGGGAGATGGTACAAAGAGATGTTACTCTTTAATGTATACTGCTTCCTAACACAGAATGAACATTAGGAAGAGCTAGCCGTCTTTAGGAAGAGTTTCAGCTAATTCTAAAATACCTTCTACATGCCAACATTTCCTTTATGTTTGCTGTAATTCCTTTGGTAGCTAACTTGTCCCAATGACTTTCTATAATTCTGTTTTTGATACTGATCTGATCGGTGGCCAATCAAGTTGTTTTTAAAAAACTACTTCCCTTTTTATAAGTTGTGTAACATAAGGCATCTTGGTAAGTGGAACTTTGTTTTTCTCACTATAGGTACCATACAACTACAATGAACATTAAGCTATTGAAAGCACAGGGACTTACTTTGCCATTGTTTTCTTCCAATATCTCTTTTATTTTATTTTTTATTTCCTAGTCTAAGCTACTGCTCTTGGATTTCCTGGTTGTCCTATGTTACTAATGTTTTTTGGGGATCAGCCAAGATCAGTGCTTCCACCTGGCTTTTCAGATTTTTATTTATTAGTTTAAAAAAAAAATAGCTACCAAAGTACTTTACAGGTAATACATTTAAGGGAAGAATCTTTTTAGCTAATATGAATAGAGGTAGTCCTTGCTTAGTGACTGCCTTACTTAGTGACAAATTGCAGCTACAGTACAATGATGATGAAAAAGTAATTTTGCAACCAATGCCCACATTTACAACTTTTGCAGGTCTGTAAAGCAAAAATAAAATTGAAGTAAGATCATAAGCATAGTCACAGTTTCATGTACTGCACCGTTTTTGCTTAACAACTGAATTGCAAGTCCCAATTGTCACTAAAAAAAAGATGACTTATATTGTTAGTTCTAATACGCCAAGACTGCCAAATCAACTTTCATCCTTCCTTGCTTTATTTATTTTAGTGGACTTTAGTCTTATGTGAGTTGTGAATACAATCAGACTTGCTAGTTTTACATCCCCAAACTCACTGGAATGAATTGTGAAAGTTATGTTTCTATGGAGTGTATTTCAGTTGTTAGGATTCATCCTTCAGTGACTCTGGTGCATAGCTCTATCTGCTTTCTCTCACATTATAATTAATAAAAAAAAAAAAAACAGCATGCATCAATTATTTGCATCCAGATGTTCTTCCCGGAAAAAACTTCTGTGAATTTCCTCGAGAGGGCACCAAACACCAACGCAAGCTTGCATTGTGGCCTGCAGCCATCCCAGCAATCTGCATAAAGGCGTCTGAGGTAAGAGGGTCTTGTGACCACACCAATGTGACCAGATGGCACGGCACTCCCCCACCCCACCCTCAGCAGCACAACAATCAATCCTCTTAGACTCGTACTAATGACTGCCAAAGCTGCTGATCAAACAGAAATCATGGCAGAGCTGCTAGATCAGTCTGAGAACAATCTGCTTGAATGCAAAGTGTGCTTTGAAAAATACAGCCTGGAGAAAAAACATCGACCGAAGAACTTACCATGCGGGCATGTGATGTGCCTGGAGTGTGTCATGTCTCTGGCCCACCCTCGGAATTTCAGGCTGGAGTGCCCTTTCTGTCGCAGGGCTTGCAAGTCTTCAGAGACCAGCGACTGCTTGCCGTTGTTGCACCTGATGGAAATCCTGAGTCCTTCAGCCAATCAAACTCCAGTTGCAGGAAGGACGGTGGGGAGAAGGGAGGCTGTGGCTGCCCCTGGATCTCAAGTCTTCACGTTTCATCTTTCTTTCGGAGGCTGGGGAACGCTGATCAACCCCACGGGGCTGGCCGTGTGTCAGAGCTCGAGCTGTTTAGCGGTAGCCCATGATGGCAAGAAAAGAATTAAGCTGTTTAGCTTCAGTGGCAGCTGCCTACAGCAGTTTGGAGAAAAGGGGCAATCGGGAAATGACCTCAGGTACCCAACTGACGTCGCGGTCACTTTGGATGGTCACGTTGTGGTCGCCGATAGCGGGGACCGTTCGGTCAAAGTGTTCGATTGTGATGGCAGGAGCAAGATGGTCATCGCAGAGTCCTTTTCCTTGCCGTGGGGCCTGGACACGATGCCACAAAATGACATCCTCATGACCGATTCGGAGGCAGGTGCTCTGTACCGCTTGTCGGCTGACTTTAAAAAGGGAGAATTAAAGGGGGTGAAAAAGCTGTACTCTAACCTGTGTCACCCAAGGAAAGTGGCTGTTTCGCCTGTCTCTGGAGCCATCGCAGTCATCGAACATTTGATGGACAAAGGGCCCTGCTACGGCAATACCAGGCTGAAAATCTTCAACAGAGACATGCAGCTAATCAGCCAGGTGGACAGTTTTGGCCTGAATCTTGTCTTCCCTTCCAAAGTCCATGCCAGTGCTGTGACCTTTAGCAGGGAAGGGCAAGTAATAGTAACTGATGCTTATAACCAAGCCGTATTCTCTCTTGGAAAACCTGAAGAATTCCCTATGTGTAAACCTTTGATAACTCAGGGTCTTTCCTACCCTTTAGCATTAACTTTCATATCAGACCATTCTCTAGTTGTTTTGGATGGTGGCGATCATTCTTTAAAAATATATACTCTCAGCTAAACAGTGGTCTGGGTGGGATCTCAGCTCACAATTTCAAGGAAGATTATTCAAAATGCTTAATTCTCCAGCTGGTGGGTTTGAGTGTTCTCTGGTTTAGCTGTAGTGGATTTTAGTTCAAACAGGTTGAAACAAACTTAACTCTACAGTTTTATATCTCCCTCCCTGAATGGAAGTCATGTTAACTTATTTCTGAGTAGAAGTGCACTGCCAAATGACCATCCCTAGTAGAATTACTGTAGTAAAATATATGAAGCCAGATGTGACCTACTTTGAAACTGTATGTATTCGGTTCTGGGTAGGATGAGTTTCTCTTGGGTTATAGATGATAGAAAGCCAGTCTATTTGATCTCTTTACACCAGAAACTTAGGGTTTCTTAAAACAAAATAAAGGATTCTTTTCTTTTCTGCATTATTAAATCATTCTGATTTGTGTTCGTTTTTCTAACCTGATGCCCTCCGGTTATGTTGAGCATGCCAATCACATTATTTCTAACCAATGAGACTGAGGATTCTGGAAGTTGATATTTCATTTAAATTTGTAAATTTAGAAAGGCTGGTTTATAACCAAGACGGACCCAAGAAACACCAGGGAAAATGATATTTGTCAGTTATTCTGGGAATAGTTGGTTTCAGTAAATACTTTGCAGTGTCATCATGTAAGTAATTTAGAATGGAACAAAACAGGGTATTGGAGTGACATGTTCACAGCTAGTCAAGGCATGAGGATGACTCACATCCATATCATTATATTAATTTATTTTAAACACCTTGCAGCTAGTTAAACCAGTGCAAACCTGCATGTGGAGAACATTAAGCATTAATGTTAAGTGTTAAGATAATTCTGTACTAGCTACAGAATATCTGTCAAAGAAAAGATATAGTTTAAATCAACCATTTCATCAGTGTAAGGGATAAACTACTGTACATATACAGAGTTACGTTTTACATCATGTATTCCTTTCTTTAATGGGTGTGAATGAAATACATAACATATAATAAATAGTGATATTTTTGATGCATTTGTATGCAGGTAACATATATCTAAATGTATTAACTATGTGTGTGAGTGAGTGAGTGTGTGTGTGTGTGTGTGTGTGTGAGAGAGAGAGAGAGAGAGAGAGTGTGTCTTAAGAACTATAAATTCAATTTAAATTGAAACCTTCCCTCCCAAAAAACCAAGGGAATTCTGGCAATTTACCTTGGAGCTATTTTTCTGCTCAGTATTATCTACCATGGTTGCTTTCATCCAAATAAACATCCATAAAATTAGCTTCAAAGAATAAAATATAGTTGGAAACCCACTGGAAACCCACTTTTACTTGGCAGGGGGTGGGAGGGGGAATTTAAGCATTTTTACCCCACCATCTTTTCCTTTAAAAGGTAAAGTCTCAAAAAACATGCTCTTTTTTAAAAAACAAAAACAAGCCCAAAATACACATGGTTGCAGCTAACATATATTTGACTTAGATTTAAACTTCCTTCAAAATCAACTAGTTAACTTCATTAACGCACCCATGGAAAATGGGGGAATAGTTTGCCATTGTTTTCTTTCAGTTTTTTTCAGTTTTCCAGTCTAGTCTGCAACTAGATTATTCTCTGTGATCTCCTATCCAATTATCAACTTGACCCAATCTTACTTAGCTTTTAAAGTTACACATGGTTAAGCAGGTGCTGCTTCCTGCTTTTTCAGTCTTGGTGTTGTTAGGATTCTAGAATTTACAACATGAGGAATGCAAATGTATTCCTCACAACACAAGACATACTGTTGTTGCTGTTTTCTAAACAAGAACAGGGATGAACTTAAAGAATCTGTGTTAGCAAATTATTTTCCACTCTTGGGGGTTTAAAAAAATGCAGTGCACTGTTCATCGGTTAATCTGGTGGAATTTTACACTTTGCCTAGCATCCTTATGTAAATTAAAATTGTTGCATATGAAAAACTCATGAGAGGCTATAAAAACATCATATTCTTGGAAACACACATGGAAAAATAATTCTGAGTCAAATGACTGAATTGCGTCCAGAGGTCTTCTGAGTGGAAGAATAAGGAAGGCAATATTTGTCATTTCTCCATCTTCTCCTTTATGCTCTGGAAGGCTGGGACATTCCCTTGAATAAAGAAGCACTAAATTAGGACTTATTGCAATTTGGGCCCCATCCTCTATTCTCAGAGCAAACTGCTGTTAAATCTTGGATCCTTTTGCCAATAGAAGAAAACATTTTGATTCATCGGAAGCTAATTCTGGATCCTTGCCATGATTTGTACAAAATTTACCATCTGATATGTTGTAGTTAGAATAGGAATGGAATTAGGATAAAAATAACGTTTACTTTTTCCCCCCTTGGTTTTTGGAGAAAACGTTGGCAGTCAAGTATCCTACACTTACTTCTGGCAAAAAATAAGTTTCACATCAGCACAGACGTGATACCATCAGAAAAGTATC
Source organism: Protobothrops mucrosquamatus (assembly GCF_001527695.2). Taxonomy (NCBI): domain Eukaryota; kingdom Metazoa; phylum Chordata; class Lepidosauria; order Squamata; family Viperidae; genus Protobothrops; species Protobothrops mucrosquamatus. The sequence goes on along the minus strand of NW_015386620.1, from coordinate 1,212,770 downwards.
TCCATGTTCATTTAGAGAAGTAAAGCTTTACAGTATCTTCCAAAACTGACAGGATTAAGAAGTATTTTCAATACTAGTTCCATGCACTGAAAAGTAAAATAAAGGTCAACAAATTGACTTCAAGAGGCAGAAGAAATGTTTGTACTGTACACAGTTTGGATTAGTGTATATACAGTATATATATATTGCCCACATCCACAAAACAAGTATTAAGGTTATTTTTAAAATAACCTATAAATAATCACAGTAGCATTTGATTCATTTAATAGCTCTGGGCCAAAAGAGATGTAGTGCCAGTAAATTGAGTTGGATCTCTTGAATGTTGTTTTCATTTTAAGTCATGAGGTTTAATTTTCATATTTCTGCCAGGAAGTCTTTCATTTCAAAAAATCTCTTCTATAAGCAGGAATAAGAGCAGCCCTGAATCACATTCAACTTGCAGGCATTCCTATATTGGTGGCTTTCAGAATCCCCCAGAACAGAGGGGAACCAAAAACATTAACCCTTTTTAAAAATTTGTAGGCAGGTAAGAAAAAAAAATCTTAAACACAGAGAAAGCTTAAGATATCCATTGTATGCCACAATATCCCCCACCTACCTTCCCATATTGGAAAAAAAAGTTATACTTTTTGGAAGGAGATTCCTAACATAAACATTACAGCAAGGGTTTCCTTTTTCATCCGCATGCTCTATAAGAGTGGAGAATCTTTTCCTGTCCAGTTATCTCTGGATTGTGAGTAAAAATGAAGACCGAAATGGGCAAGGCCATCCTTTACTTATTTTATTTCTCTTTTTCCTATCTCCTTCCTTCCTTTCCTTCCCTTCCCTTCCTTTCCTTTCCCTTCCCTTCTGACACCAACACCAACACCCCCTTTAGTTTTGTTTTGGTTTGGGTTTTTTTTTTGCCACAAAAGGAGAACATAGAAGAACTCTGGAAAATGTTATTTTCTCAAAGGAATTACAGGTAGTCCTCACTTAACAATCACAATTGGGACCACCAACTCTACTGCAAAGCAATATGATCATTAAGCAAGATGTAACTATGATGGATTTATAACCTTACTTCTACTCAATCATTAAATGAGTCACTTGTGGTTGTTAAGCGAGACATCACGACTGCAATTTGCAATTTTATTGCCAGATTCTCCATTGCCTCTGCTTGTCAGAAGCCAGCTGAGAAGTTCACAAATGGCAGTCAATGTGACTGTGGGATGCTACAACAGCCATCAACACCCACCGCAGTTGCAATGTGCTTGAAACTTCACCATGTGACTGTGGGGATGCTGTTACGGTTGTAAGTGCAAGTACTGATCATAAAGTTACTTTTTTTAACACCATCATAACTTCAAACAGTTGCTAAACCAGGCAGTACTTAAGTGAGGACTAGCTATACATTCAATAAATTCAACTTGGTATAGTATGACATATACTGACTATATTAAGGTAAGTATATATGAGAAAATTGCCTCCCTTTGTCATATTCTTTTGAAGATTACATTTCATAATAAAAAATGACATTCAACATTGATGCAGTTAAAATTATTTCAGGGCAACATAACCTAAATCCATCAGCAAACACTGCAGATCTATTTTGTGTTAGAGTGAAAGTATTTGCAGTTTTGTAAACGGAAGGAAAGATAGCCAGTGAAAAGAGAAGAACTTCCTTTCGATTCTGTCTCCATCAGTACCCCAAGTTGGACTTGCTCACCTGATTAAGCTAACAGCTCAATGTTATTCTTCTTGTATTTGTAGTTTTGATTCTGAACTGACTTGAAATGAGAGTGAAAATCAGACAAGTACAGTATAGGCAATAGGCAGTGGAAATGACCCTTACAGAATTCAAACTCAAAAAAAGGGGGCAAGAATGGAGTTCCCTGCACCCATTCCCCATCTCTCCATTATTCTTTACATTTTAAAGAAACACACTGAATGGTTTTTATGGACTTGCAAACTGCATATGGGACAAATATTATCTATTGCTTGCCTTCAAGGAAAATAATAAAACCCCACAAACATTCTAAAAAACAATAATAGTACAATATTCAAGCAGCACCATTTCCAGAATTTAGGAAACTGAGAAACGACACATTGGATGACTTCCTACAACATTTTACATTGTGCTAAATTGGAACGTGATAGTTTGTTATTTTGAACACTGCAAGAACTTAACCTTTCTTTTAGCAAGTTCTTGTATGAGAAAGGCCAGCACGTTAATCCATAATTTTGTTTAGCTGGATGTGAATTATATGAGACCCAGATTTCGGTTTTAGTATGTTGCGTAAAATCCTCCGTTTAAAAACAGCTATTGCTCAGAAACTGCCATCAGGGATGTCCTTTTTTTCCAGTTCAGGGACATCACAATCACATGGAATACAATGTAGCAATGTTACACAGAGCAAAATTAAAGTCAGAAAAAATTGCAAACAAAATTCTGCCAGAAGCATGATTGCGTACAATGTAACATTGCTATTATAATATTTTTACCTTAATCTGTCTTCCTCTCCATGAGATCTAGTGAAATAATCATCCATGTTCAAGAAATGAAGAATCATTAGATTTGTGGAATTATCAGATTGTTCACTTAGATGAGGACGAGCAAGGGGAACTGATTTCAACAATTCTTACACAATAAAGAAATCAATCACTGGGCCATTCTACATGCAATATTTGTACTAATCTGGGACAAATGTTGTGCCCTGTGTTCTTTTAACATGGGAGCTTGTTGGCAGTTCTCCAACTCTGTTGCGATGCAGGAAAACATGGTGAAGAGAGTTTTGCAATGTTAATGTTGGAGACTTCCATTGGGGAACTCTATCTTATCTCCAAGGTATTTCTCTCCTCCTTGTTGAAGTCAAAGAACTATAGTGCTCTGCCATTCTTTCCCTGTATTTTTTTTTTCTTCATTGGAAAATAACATTGAGACAGGATGTTAACGGGACACTTGATTTTATATGTTTATAGTGCCTTAATCAATGTACCAGATTTGCTCCATTCAGGTCATCAGAATTATGATAGTAAATTATATCCCTGGCAATATATTGTAATGAAGAGGTGCTTCTATCTTAATTAAACTTTCCACCAGCCAGCTTCATAGAAAAACATGGTCCTATTATTTACCCCAAAAGATATTTTTAAATTCCCTTTTACTTTTTCCTAAAAGTTGGTCCACCAATTTTGATTACACCAATTGTTTCTTTCTGCATTTTCTACAACTCTATATAATTCTTTGTAAGATATATTTTAGCTAGAACTGCACACATTCTAACTAGTGCATTCCAACTGTGGCCAGTCTAGAGATTGTATAAAAGCATTGTAATACAAGGACTTTTATTTACTTTTAATGTTTTGCATAGTTCTATGGAATTGGGTGCCTATCTATTATGTTAGAATTTATTATTTTTATATAGTACAAATCTACAATGACACACTAATGGGCTTCCCATTTATAGAAAGGCATTTTAGTTTTAAGCAAGACTTAAACATGTTGATTATCTTGAAATACAAATGCTATGGTTTCTATTGTGTATATGATTTCAGAAAGTATCTTTGAAAACTTTATATTTAAGGTAGTTGTTCTAAATCCTTAAACTTTTCAGATATTGGCCTCTTTAGTCGGGAACCCCTGGTGTCAGTTCAGAATCCATGTTCATAACTGAGTGATGGGGATCTGTTTCTTGCATACCAGACATTCTTTTGTCATAATGAAGAGTGGATGATTTAGGGAGGGGCAAATAATGGAAGTTTTGTTTTCTCTATAGTTCACACTGATTTGTGTTGAATATGTCTGAAACTGAAAACAAGTTGCTAAATGTTTTATTTATTTTCCAGTTCCAGAATAGAGAAATGAGAATGAAAAGTGAGCAGAGTTAAGAACAATGACCACCCAATTAAACATTAATCATTATGCTTTGCAGTAGAAGGAAGTTCTGTAACATGATGTCAATCTCAGTATGCTAATTTCTCTCACACAAACACTTCTTTGACTGCCTATCATAAAGCATACCACCATAGGGACATGCATGGAATTGATTAAATAATGATTAAATAATATAACTTTTCCTATTGTTTGAGAGAATCATGTAGTATGCATTTGTTTTAACAAATCACAAAGCCTAAATAGACCACACCAAAACGCAAGGCTTCAAGGGACAAATAGCACTCGTGTGTTTTGATGACTGTGTCATTTTGTTTTAACTACAATGTACTGAAAAAGGTCTTGTGGTTTGTTTGTTTTTTCATTAAGAAGTAAGCTATAATTGGGAGAGCCAGTTTGGTATAATGGTTAAGGCACCAGGCTAGAAACCAGGAGACTGCGAGTTCTAATCCTGCCTTAGGCATAAAACAAGGCGGGGTAATCTTGCACCAGTCACTCTCAGACCTAGGAAGGAGGCGATGACAAACTACTTCTGAAACCTTCCTAAGAAACCTGCAGGACTCGTCCAGGCATTTGCCAGGAGTCAAAAACCGATTCAAAGATTCACACACACTCACAAGCTATAATCAGATAATACATAACCAGCAACAAGTCAAAACACAGCATACAGTGGGCAGAACTAGCCATTGGCCTAGTGCACATCCTGTGCTATGACATGTCACATTGGTGGTGAGGATCAAAACAGAGAATTTGAGGCACCATAGATTTTTATTAGTCATAGATCAAAAAGAAAAAGATTTTTTCCTAAAACATTTAGGGCAAAAGACGGGATAATTATTACTGTAAGGGTTAGGGCTCAGAAAGAGTGGAGTTTATACTCTGTAACACAACTTAGCAATCTTTCAGGTGCATACATGCATTTAGGAAGGGGACGAATCCACATTCTTCTCTCAGTATGTAAGAGTTGAGGGCTAAATCGGAGGTATGCAGGTATTCCTCGACTTAAGACAATTGAGCCTAAAACGTCTGCTGCTAAGCAAGACAATTGAGTTTCTCCCCATTTTATGACCTTTCTTGCCATAATTGTTAAGAGAATCACTGCAGTTGTTAAGCTAGTAAAACGGTCGTCAAGACTTTGACTATGCTTGTCAGGTGGTCACAAAAGGTGACTTTCATGATCACATGACCTCAGGACACTGAAGTCAGTTGCCAAGCTCTGAATTTTGATCATGTGACCAGGGGGATGCTGCCATGGTCACAAGTGTGTAAAAGAGTCCTAAGTCACTTTTTTTTCAGTTAACTTCGGACAGTCAGCAAACGACAGGAGTTCCTGTATGTCTGCATTCATTCATCCTATTAAACCAGGGCTTTTCAACCAGTGGTACGGGTACCACCTGTGGTACATTGGCACCTGGCAGGTGGTACGCAACCATCCTAGAAAAGTAGTAGCAGGGGAGGGGAATGAGAGTGCCGCCGGGCGGGCAGGCAGGTGTCTTGCTCGGCTGTGCCTTGGGAGGCACTTTTTTCAGTGCCATTGTAACTTTGAACAGTCACTAAGCGAACTGTTGTAAGTCGAGGACTACCTGTACTTTATCACTTTTTTCCTTTTTTTTTTTTTTTTTGGTCATCAAGTTTTTGATACCTTGCTAGGCAACTGGTGGGACTCGGATACTGCCATATCCTAAAAGTGGTACAATGGGTGAAAAGGTTGAAAAGCCCTGTATTAAACGTTCAATAGAAAGCCCATCCTGTGCCTCAGGACCCCAATTCTGCGCTGCTCTAAGCTGCTTTACCAGCAAGGAGACAAGACTTGACAGGAGTCAAGGCACAAAACACTCCTTGTAGGACAGTGGTTCTCAACCTGTGGGTCGGGACCCCATTTGGGGTCGATCAACCATTTCACGGGGGTCGCCAAGCAAGGCTGTCCGCCATTTTTTTTGTCTGCCATTTGTTTTGTCCGCCATTTTTTCCCCCTTTTCTGGCGGGTGCCTTACTTCTCTTGGGCTGGGCCAGCTGATGGTTGGCCTGCTCCGTCTCTGCTGCTTGCCAGCTACGCCTCGGCCGGCGCAGGGGGTGGAACCACGCATGCGCGGCGCTCCCGGGCAGGGAAAGTCCTCGACTTATGACCAGTTGGGTAGTCCTCGACTTACGACCGGTTTAGTCCTTGACTTACGACCAGTTGGGGTCGCGGCATTAAAAAGGTTGAGAACCACTGTTGTAGGACAAAATGAATAAATAAAAATAAAATAAATCCAGCCCTTCTAGCCGGACGGGGGAAGTTGTTCACAAGAAGCGGCGGACCCAGAGAAGGGAAGGAGACTGGCAAGTGAAGAAGGAGGCGAGGGAAGAAAGCAGAAAAGGGGACAATTTATTTTTGTAATGTGTCCTTTGTTGCAAACCAGGGCTAAAGGTGGTTCCGTGATCTCAAAAACTCGGGACTGGTGCCGCACCCCGATTTCTTAAGTGAATTATTCAGTCCCGGCGGGTCGTAGCTGAAAATAAACAAAGAGCGCAGCCTGGATCCCGAGCAGACCGGACCTGCGTCCATTGCATTATCCCACATTCCACGCTTTTCCTTCGCACGGGCAATCGCTCCCGCGCTATTTCACGCTCGTCCCCGTCTTCCACCGTCCGCCGCTGCCTTCAACTTGCTGCTCCGTCGGGCGGCGAAAGCTCTCCGTCGCCGCCCATCCCCTCTTTTCAAGCTTGACCCCGCCGGTCGCCTCCAGGAGGAGAGCAGAGAGCAGAACCACCCGCCTACTCCCGACTTACACGCGTCTGACTGCGCTTGCGCCAGCCGCCCTCCCGGGCTGGCGGCTTGGGGAAAGTCCGCGCATGACTTTTAGCCGCCCTTCGGCAGTTGGCTGTGCCGTGGAGTCCCCCCCCCCGCTCCTCCCGTCGCTTCTCAGGGGCGAAGGCGCTCGGGTATTTCCGACATCGGCCCTCGCTGCCCCTCCCCCTCCCCCGGCCCTGGAATCTCCAACAGGGGAGAGGGACTAAGGCAGAGGAGCCGCCGGGCGCCGCCGCCGCCGCGGAAGCTGGAAGATGGCGGTGGCGGGGGAGAGGAGGAGGCGGCGGCAGCAGCAGCAGAGGCGGCGGCGGAGCTTGTCGCGCAGGCGAGGCTGAAGCAAAAAAAAAAAAAAGAGCGGCTGCCTCGGCGTCTCCGGGCAGCTCTTCTTCGGCGGCTGCTTCTCAAGCTTGGCGCGGCTTCCCCTGACTTCTCTTCCCCCCCCAGGCCGGGATGACCCTCGTCTGCGCCGCGCTGCCGGGGCGGCTGCGGGAGTGCCGTTGCGAGCGGCTGCCGCGGCTCTGAGACGAGGGGGGGTCCCGTGAAGGGAGGCTCCGGACCCGCG